>NC_053498.1:46363619-46588619 GCF_905171775.1 Rana temporaria
AAACACACAAAGACGCTCTTTTCTAAATCGCTGGCATGGCCACAATTTTAAGTTTATCAACATAAATTTCATATCGATGCGTTCACAAGGGCCGTGTCTTTCAAACGGTGAAGTCGCTGTATCGATCGCATGTACGGTTGTGGATTTATTACGTTTTGTTTGGAGGCATAATTAATGTATTGGTCTGTGAATTAAAAGGCGTTTGTAATGGAATTTCTTTCCATAAATAGCTTTCTACCTCAGTGCAATATTCCTCCTCACTGACCTGGGGGGAGGGGAAACCTCTTGAGGGGGGAGGGGCGACCAGGAAGTCAGCATACTCTCTACTTTGCAGATAGAGAAAGGAGCTGTGTGTCCTAAAGATAGTGTAGTGGTTATGGTGAATGGCTTTGGTGCGGGCTCAGCAATTCAGCATTCCCACTCGCATTTTCCTCAGGGAATGCATTTTCTAGTTTTAATTTTAATTTAATTTATTATTCCGTACGTTTTTTGGCTCTGCGTAACTTCTGCATACTTTCAGCTATTGAGACCATTCAACTTTTAAAATGTTCATCTCGTTCAGCTAACGATGGGACTTCTTCAAGTTTTTTTGTACTATTTATACTTTTTAAAATATTAAGCTTTTAGACACTTTTTTTTAACATTGAAGTCAATGAGAACATCCTTTTTCCTGCTTCAAAACACACGTTCTGCCAAAAGTTTCAGCTCCTTCATACTTTCACTTACAGACACCAAACAAACTTTAAAGCGGTCACAAAATATTCAGCTATCCAAACATGACTTTTTAGATTGATATCTTATACGGTTTTTGTGAAAACGCAATTTACGTTTAGTGATTTTTTTATCGGTTATAATGTAATCCTATGGAGCAGGTTTAGAGTGTGTCATGTGACCTTTAGAGTGGAGATCTTTGAAAACAAAAATTATCTTTAAAAAAAGGGCGAACAAATTGCTCTCACGCCCACAAGATCTACTTGTCATACACAATTTATATATCAAAACGTAGGTATGCTTGTCTGGTTTCAGGCAATGTGATCAGTTTTGTGATACGTATTTTAGTTTTAGTTCCAGGAGCTTCTAAAGGACAAGAGTGACAAAACCACTCTCATTGACCGTCCATGTTAAAAATTTAAAATTTTTCCTGCAAAACACACAAAGACGCTCTTTTCTAAATCGCTGGCATGGCCACAATTTTAAGTTTATTAACATAAATTTCATATCGATGCGTTCACAAGGGCCGTGTCTTTCAAACGGTGAAGTCGCTGTATCGATCGCATGTACGGTTGTGGATTTATTACGTTTTGTTTGGAGGCGTAATTAATGTATTGGTCTGTGAATTAAAAGGCGTTTGTAATGGAATTTCTTTCCATAAATAGCTTTCTACCTCAGTGCAATATTCCTCCTCACTGACCTGGGGGGAGGGGAAACCTCTTGAGGGGGGAGGGGCGACCAGGAAGTCAGCATACTCTCTACTTTGCAGATAGAGAAAGGAGCTGTGTGTCCTAAAGATAGTGTAGTGGTTATGGTGAATGGCTTTGGTGCGGGCTCAGCAATTCAGCATTCCCACTCGCATTTTCCTCAGGGAATGCATTTTCTAGTTTTATTTTAATTTTAATTTTATTATTCCGTACGTTTTTTGGCTCTGCGTAACTTCTGCATACTTTGAGCTATTGAGACCATTCAACTTTTAAAATGTTCGTCTCTGTTCAGCTAACGATGGGACTTCTTCAAGTTTTTTTGTACTATTTATACTTTTTAAAATATTAAGCTTTTAGACACTTTTTTTTAACATTGAAGTCAATGAGAACATCCTTTTTCCTGCTTCAAAACACACGTTCTGCCAAAAGTTTCAGCTCCTTCATACTTTCACTTACAGACACCAAACAAACTTTAAAGCGGTCACAAAATATTCAGCTATCCAAACATGACTTTTTAGATTGATATCTTATACGGTTTTTGTGAAAACGCAATTTACGTTTAGTGATTTTTTCAGAAAATGGATCGGTTATAATGTAATCCTATGGAAGGGATTTAGAGTGTGTCATGTGACCTTTAGAGTGGAGATCTTTGAAAACAAAAATTATCTTTAAAAAAAGGGCGAACAAATTGCTCTCACGCCCACAAGATCTACTTGTCATACACAATTTATATATCAAAACGTAGGTATGCTTGTCTGGTTTCAGGCAATGTGATCAGTTTTGTGATACGTATTTTAGTTTTAGTTCCAGGAGCTTCTAAAGGACAAGAGTGACAAAACCACTCTCATTGACCGTCCATGTTAAAAAAATTTAAAATTTTCCTGCAAAACACACAAAGACGCTCTTTTCTAAATCGCTGGCATGGCCACAATTTTAAGTTTATCAACATAAATTTCATATCGATGCGTTCACAAGGGCCGTGTCTTTCAAACGGTGAAGTCGCTGTATCGATCGCATGTACGGTTGTGGATTTATTACGTTTTGTTTGGAGGCATAATTAATGTATTGGTCTGTGAATTAAAAGGCGTTTGTAATGGAATTTCTTTCCATAAATAGCTTTCTACCTCAGTGCAATATTCCTCCTCACTGACCTGGGGGAGGGGAAACCTCTTGAGGGGGGAGGGGCGACCAGGAAGTCAGCATACTCTCTACTTTGCAGATAGAGAAAGGAGCTGTGTGTCCTAAAGATAGTGTAGTGGTTATGGTGAATGGCTTTGGTGCGGGCTCAGCAATTCAGCATTCCCACTCGCATTTTCCTCAGGGAATGCATTTTCTAGTTCTTCTTCTTAATTTTAATTTTAATTTTATTATTCCGTACGTTTTTTGGCTCTGCGTAACTTCTGCATACTTTCAGCTATTGAGACCATTCAACTTTTAAAATGTTCGTCTCGTTCAGCTAACGATGGGACTTCTTCAAGTTTTTTTGTACTATTTATACTTTTTAAAATATTAAGCTTTTAGACACTTTTTTTTTAACATTGAAGTCAATGAGAACATCCTTTTTCCTGCTTCAAAACACACGTTCTGCCAAAAGTTTCAGCTCCTTCATACTTTCACTTACAGACACCAAACAAACTTTAAAGCGGTCACAAAATATTCAGCTATCCAAACATGACTTTTTAGATTGATATCTTTTACGGTTTTTGTGAAAACGCAATTTACGTTTAGCGATTTTTTCAGAAAATGGAATCGGTTATAATGTAACCCTATGGAAGGGATTTAGAGTGTGTCATGTGACCTTTACAGTGGAGATCTTTGAAAACAAAAATTATCTTTAAAAAAAGGGCGAACAAATTGCTCTCACGCCCACAAGATCTACTTGTCATACACAATTTATATATCAAAACGTAGCTATGCTTGTCTGGTTTCAGGCAATGTGATCAGTTTTGTGATACGTATTTTAGTTTTAGTTCCAGGAGCTTCTAAAGGACAAGAGCGACAAAACCACTCTCATTGACCGTCATGTTAAAAATTTTAAAAATGTTCCTGCAAAACACACAACGACGCTCTTTTCTAAATCGCTGGCATGGCCACAATTTTAAGTTTATCAACATAAATTTCATATCGATGCGTTCACAAGGGCCGTGTCTTTCAAACGGTGAAGTCGCTGTATCGATCGCATGTACGGTTGTGGATTTATTACGTTTTGTTTGGAGGCGTAATTAATGTATTGGTCTGTGAATTAAAAGGCGTTTGTAATGGAATTTCTTTCCATAAATAGCTTTCTACCTCAGTGCAATATTCCTCCTCACTGACCTGGGGGAGGGGAAACCTCTTGAGGGGGGAGGGGCGACCAGGAAGTCAGGATACTCTCTACTTTGCAGATAGAGAAAGGAGCTGTGTGTCCTAAAGATAGTGTAGTGGTTATGGTGAATGGCTTTGGCGCGGGCTCAGCAATTCAGCATTCCCACTCGCATTTTCCTCAGGGAATGCATTTTCTAGTTTTAATTTTAATTTTAATTTTATTCCGTACGTTTTTTTGGCTCTGCGTAACTTCTGCATACTTTCAGCTATTGAGACCATTCAACTATTAAAATGTTCATCTCGTTCAGCTAACGATGGGACTTCTTCAAGTTTTTTTGTACTATTTATACTTTTTAAAATATTAAGCTTTTAGACACTTTTTTTAACATTGAAGTCAATGAGAATATCCTTTTTACCGCTTCAAATCACACCCGCTGCCAAATGCTTCTTCTCCTTCATACTTTCACTTACAGACACCAAACAAACTTTAAAGCGGTCACAAAATATTCAGCTATCCGAAAATAACTTTTTAGATTGATATCTTTTACTTTTTTTGTGAAAACGCAATTTACGTTTATCGATTTTTTTCTGAAAATGTTATCGGTTATAATGTGTTTCTATGGAGCAGCTTTAGAGTGTGTCATGTGACCATTACAGCACAGATCATCCACAAAAAAAATTATCTTTAAAAAAGGAGGAACAAATTGCTCTCACGCCCACAAGATCTACTTGTCATACACAATTTATATATCAAAACGTAGGTATGTTTGTCTGGTTTCAGGCAATGTGATCAGTTTTGTGATAGGCATTTGACTTTGAGTTCCAGGAGCTTCTAAAGGACAAGTGCCTGAAATCTTCTCTCATTGACCGTCATGTTAAAAAGTCTAAAAAATGTTCCTGCAAAACGCACAAAGACACTCTTTTCTAAATCGCTGACATGGCCACATTTTTAAGTTTATCAACATAAATTTCATATTGATGCGTTCACAAGGGCCGTGTCTTTCAAACGGTGAAGTCGCTGTATCGATCGCATGTACGGTTGTGGATTTATTAAGTTTTGTTTGAAGGCGTAATTCATGTATTTGGTCTGTGAATTAAAAGCGTTTGTAATGGTATTTCTTTCCATAAATAGCTTTCCTTACCTCAGTGCAATATTCCTCCTCACTGACCTGGGGGGGAGGGGAAACCTCTTGAGGGGGGAGGGGCGACCAGGAAGTCAGGATACTCTCTACTTTGCAGATAGAGAAAGGAGCTGTGTGTCCTAAAGATAGTGTAGTGGTTATGGTGAATGGCTTTGGCGCGGGCTCAGCAATTCAGCTATTCAGCATTCCCACTCGCATTTTCCTCAGGAAATGCATTGTCTAGTTATTAGTGGGAATGCTTTAATAAGCATTCCCAGTATTGATATTCGTTTTTTATTAGTGGGAATGCTTAATAAGCATTCCCAGTATTGATATTCGTTTTTTATTATTCTTAATTTCAATTTTATTCCGTACGTTTTTTGGCTCTGCGTAACTTCTGCATACTTTCAGCTATTGAGACCATTCAACTTTTAAAATGTTCATCTCGTTCAGCTAACTATGGGACTTCTTCAAGTTTTTTTGTACTATTTATACTTTTTAAAATATTAAGCTTTTAGACACTTTTTTTTAACATTGAAGTCAATGAGAACATCCTTTTTCCTGCTTCAAAACACACGTTCTGCCAAAAGTTTCAGCTCCTTCATACTTTCACTTACAGACACCAAACAAACTTTAAAGCGGTCACAAAATATTCAGCTATCCAAACATGACTTTTTAGATTGATATCTTTTACGGTTTTTGTGAAAACGCAATTTACGTTTAGTGATATTTTCAGAAAATGGAATCGGTTATAATGAATTCCTATGGAGGGGATTTAGAGTGTGTCATGTGACCTTTAGAGTGCAGATCATTGAAAAAAAATTATCTTTAAAAAAAGGGGAAACAAATTGCTCTCACGCCCACAAGATCTACTTGTCATACACAATTTATATATCAAAACGTAGCTATGCTTGTCTGGTTTCAGGCAATGTGATCAGTTTTGCGATAGGCATTTTACTTTTAGTTCCAGGAGCTTCTAAAGGACAAGCACCTCAAACTCCCTCCCATTGACCGTCATGTTAAAAAGGCTAAAAAATGTTTCTGCAAAACGCACAAAGACGCTCTTTTCTAAATCGCTGACATGGCCACATTTTTAAGTTTATCAACATAAATTTCATATCGATGCGTTCACAAGGGCCGTGTCTTTCAAACGGTGAAGTCGCTGTAACGATCGCATGTACGGTTGTGGATTTATTAAGTTTTGTTTGAAGGCGTATTTCACGTATTTGGTCTGTGAATTAAAAGGCGTTTGTAATGGTATTTCTTTCCATAAATAGCTTTCCTTACCTCAGTGCAATATTCCTCCTCACTGACCTGGGGGGGAGGGAAACCTCTTGAGGGGGAGGGGCGACCAGGAAGTCAGGATACTCTCTACTTTGCAGATAGAGAAAGGAGCTGTGTGTCCTAAAGATACTGTAGTGGTTATGGTGAATGGCTTTGGCGCGGGCTCAGCTATTCAGCATTCCCACTCGCATTTTCCTCAGGAAATGCATTTTCTAGTTATTATTTTTCTCCTTTATTCCGTACGTTTTTGGCTCTGCGTAACTTCGGCATACTTTCAGCTATTGAGACCATTCAACTATTAAAATGTTCGTCTCGTTCAGCTAACGATGGGACTTCTTCAAGTTTTTTTGTACTATTTATACTTTTTAAAATATTAAGCTTTTAGACATTTTTTTTAACATTGAAGTCAATGAGAACATCCTTTTCCCCGCTTCAAATCACACGCGCTGCCAAAAGTTTCAGCTCCTTCATACTGTGACAGGAAGTCAGGTAAATCTTTGGGTGTTGTCACTGAGGGGACATACATTTCTGCCTTGTTTAGACGATACACAGATTGTTATAGGGCGTCGGCTACCAAACGAGGCCAGAGGAAGGCTAGAGGCTTCAGCTGTTCAGAATGAAGCAATCAAGGCCTTGAAGTAGCCAGAAGGTTACCACTTGGTGGCTGCATCACTCCTAAGGCTGTTTGGTTAGGAAAGCAGTGCCAGACAGTCTCCTGATGAGGTGAGGAGACCATTGACTTTTCTGTGTGATAAAAGTCCAAAGACTATTGTTTGTGCTGTGTGAGCCGCACTGTCTATCCAGCGGTAGGCTGTGTTAGACTTCATAGATAGGTTCCTGTGTGGAAGGTAGACGCCCAGCGTGGCTAGGATTTATTTTATGTTTTGATTTTGTTTATGCTGTTTGGATACTTGCAATTGTTTTCCAGCAAGATGGAAAAATAAACCAGAAACTTTGTTTTCAACCGTTTTTGATTGCCAGTCTGTATAAGTTCAGTGTGTGGTGAACCCATCCAAGGGGTCACACACCCCGCTACCGAGCTAACCCCTCACAATACTTTCACTTACAGACACCAAACAAACTTTAAAGTGGTCACAAAATATTCAGCTATCCAAACAGATTGATATCTCTTATAATTTTTGTGAAAAAGCTATTTACGTTTAGTGATTTTTTCAGAAAATGTAATCGGTTATAATGAATTCCTATGGAGCAGGTTTAGAGGGTGTCATGTGACCTTTACAGTGGAGATCATTGAAAAAAAATTATCTTTAAAAAAAGGGGAAACAAATTGCTCTCACGCCCACAAGATCTACTTGTGGGCGTGTCTGGGCGGATCTACATAGGCCGGTCCTTTCAGTCTCGGGAGCTGTGATGCGTTCTTGGGGCCCGCCCTCTCTCGATCTCCCCATTGCCCTCGGGCATGGTGGGAGTTGGGCGGACGCCCAATTTCGCATCGACGGCACGTCTCCTCCGTCATGTTCGCTGCGACACTACCAGTGACGTCAGCGGACAGACGCTGTTGAATTCCATCCGGAAGTCCTTCACCGGACGACCTACGTGCCGGTGGTGAGCCACCCCCCACTCTCAGTGAGTATATATACTCCCTCCAGTCCAGCGGTTCCTCTCATGGTGGTGCATCTCATGGTCTTGGCTGTTTCCCTGGCACGTATAGCACTTTACAAATTCAGGTACATATTTTTACTCTTGTTACCATGTCTCACCAAACTTCTTTTTACATACACTAGGTCCCAATTTCTCTATCCCTTCCTGTTTCTGGCATATCACCCCATTTCCCTGTATTGGGGTCCACTTACAGTTCCCTTATGACCCTTGGTACCATATTGGGACACAGTGCACTTTTCCACATTTGTTTTTGCTACAATTTATGTATCATTATACCCCTGGCTTATGCCTCAGTACACCATTACACTATTTGTTGTTGGTGCCACACCGTTTTACGTCCCAGCTACTATTAGCTCCTACTTTTTATAATTTTACATTTCTTTATTTTATTTTCACAGATCACTTTTTCTATATGAGTCATACCAACCTCCTTGCACCCATGAGTCCGCCATTGGGAGAATTCAGCACCTTTTACTGGATCAGTTCCATCCTGTGGTGGGTTTAGCCCACCGCAGCTCCCGTGGGCTGTTACCTATCCGGCCACCTTTCTGCCCCCCTGGCTTGTTCCCATGGTCTCGACATACCTGTAAGTACTTTGGGGAATAGTTATTACTCTATTCCTTCTCCCCTGCCCCCTAGACTGGGTTTACTATGCATACCCTTATTCTAAATTATTTTATGTTTAATATCTACAGACACCTACCTCATACCCTGCTCCTGAAGAGTGGTTAGTAGCCACGAAACGCGTTGAGCCAATAGACGCCCCCCTTTCTTTGTTCGTTGACAGTTTACCAGCTACCAACTTTTATATATCGAATGTATTATACCATGGCTACGAGTACTATGGAGGAGCCACTAGATGCCCCCTTTTACCAGCTGCTATTATACTTTTAACCCCCCCTTCTATACATCGACTATAATGGAATTTGGAGATACCCCAACGAATTGGAGATTGTATAATGGCTACATTGTGCACTTACTTTATATTACTGTGAGCTATTAGAGGCTCCCCTTTTGTCATCATTTGACACTCTAATATCAATTATCTCTTCTTTATGTAAAAAAGATTGGGATAGTGGCGCTGCAAATTGGGTCACCCTTAGGTGTTCCGAGTTCCTGTGTGTTCACAGGTGTTGGGTAATCTGTTAACAGGAAAGATCCAATCCGATGGACCTCCTTAATAGGAAGCACGATCCTTCAGATACCCTATTTGATGATGGCAATAGTAAAGCTTTGTCAAAGGGGATTAGTGTGGGAGTGTCCTATTATAGGATCTATTATTCGGATGCCTAATGGTCTAAGTTATCCGATAAACAGCTAATTAAAATATATTATCACTTAGAGATATAAATGTTTCTAGGGGCCAGAAACAAACAAAACAAAACCAATGCTGGAGTTAATATGCAACCTTCTATGAGGTATAGACACCGATCTCAGGAGGCAGGTGATAATCACAGGTGAATGGTGAGGAGTGCTTTAAACAAACAAATCTAATGAGCTAGAATATATATATATATATATATATATATATGTATATATTAGTTGTCCTCTGTGTTGTAGCGAGGTATCAAAAGGACACTAGTCGCCCTGTATAGTGAATATATAGAGTATATTGTTCTTAATTCAAGTTTCTGCTACCATTAAAAGTAATATTATATTGCAACATTTAGTAGCAAAGGAAAAAATGGGTATCAATAAAAATAGTGCAACAAAGTATTGCGAGGTAATTGAGAGTTAGTGCAGATCCTCACAAAATATATCCAATGTGTAAAGGTTAATAAGTAGAAATAAATGGATGGTAAAAAATAAAAAAGTTCATATAAGTACAAATATTCTTTGCAACTTCAGGGAAAATAGAAAAAAGTGAAGGATTATTCCAAGGGCTTGAAAGCCACACAATTATTGGACCAATTAAGACAGTCTTAGATTAACGTTTCTTCAATCGGGTTAACCCTCAATTAGCTGGTGACTTGAAGTGCCATTAACGTGCATTGAAATAATAGTGACAGCAGTGCTTCCCCACATGGGTCCCCACTCACCAGATGTCGTCACCCCCCAGGGGGCAAAAAGCGGGTGGTGGTGGTACCTCGATGTCTGCAAGGTGATGGTTTCCTATGATCAGTCCTCGAGTATCTCCTTATTCCAGGGATCACGGGGTGCTTGAAATGGTTTTTCAGATGTTCACGTGGGATCATTCATTAGGCAAAAAATAAAAAGAAGGAACGCATAGTGTAATACGTTTTGATATTGTTAGGATATACCCAACAAAATTATTTATTTAAAAAAAGGGAAAAACAATTTTTGATCAGTTGGAATGAAATGTCCAAGTGGGTCCCTGCGCAGAGGGAGTTCCAACGAGCAATATAATTAAAAACAAACACAGAATAAAAAATTAAAAGAAAAGAGCCACAAGTTGCCCTAGCACTCTGCACTCTGCTGTTAGTAGTTGCTTCACTGCTGGGACAGCCAATTTAAAATCCTCCCTTGGCGCCCGTATGCACTAGCGCAGTGATCAGCTGAGGCAGATAGCGTGCTGACAGGCAGTGTTTGAGCGAGTGTATGAGCGTCTGTCTAGGTCACCTGACGCGTTTCGTCATGTGACGTTCTCAAAGGCGATGACAGGCTTCATACGTTGAAGGTTCATATAGCTGCTTCAGATGTGTCCCGCCCCCAAATTGTGGGAGGATTAATTTTGGTGGGTGTTATCAATCAAGGGAAATAGCCTGCATGGATGTGGTTTAGCCCCTTGGCCATCTAATATTGGGGACGGGATATACATATGCTGCGGCTATGAAATACAAGTGAAACAGTAATAAAAGTTCATTTATGCATTAGTCTCTATCCGATAGTATTGCTGTATAGTTTTGTCTCAGGAACACAGAAAGAAGTAAGCATAATATAACTATTAATAAAATAGGTCAATGTCAAGACATGGACGTATCCCAATCAGATTCCAAAATTCTAGTCTTATGTGAAATATGTATACTATTATCTGTTGCTCAAATGGGTAAATAATCCATATACCAATAAGTTTGGAGTTAGATCTCATAAAACGATACTCCTGACTAAGTTTTAAATAAGTGTTAACTTACAAAAGAAATATTTTTTAAAAAATATATAATTAAAAAAAATATATATAAATGAATATAATTAGTTCCCAGGACAATCCGATATATGTGAGGTCATAGGATTCCAATTAGTAAAACCTGTATGTAAGTGAATTATGAGGGTATATTGGTACAGACCCTATTTTAATTGATCAAAGGAAATAGGCTTTCCCATTGTACTATCTGGGAAAGGATATATGTTAATTAGTATGTGATGTTTAGATGGGTTGTATGTCTCCAATTTTTATGCCCATATGCGTTTACTGTAAAAAGGTCCAAAAGGGATATGTTTTGGGACCAGTTAGCATGTGCATAAAGCTGTTGTACTAACTAGGAGAGGGTATCTAGTTACGACTAAAGAATGCCAAACATGGGTTTATATGTTCAGTATCCGTCTACAAACGCACAAAACCCCAATGTGGCATTTTTATTATTAACCCTCAAATTAAAAAGTGATAATAATCTGCTCGGTGAATGATATTTATATAGGATTTAAATTCAAGAACGTCCAATAACAACTCATAAGATGGGTGCTTCTGAGGTCCCTCATAGCCAGGGCCCCAGATAAACATCTACTATAGTGTATTAGTTCAATTTTTAATTTGATTGGTGAACATAAGCTTAGTGTATTAACTATACTTGTCTGAAAACGAGGTGAGTCTATATTATTATATGACGTATTAGGGGGGTAGTGTGTAGACTGCAGTAGTCAAGTCCAGAGTCCCCATGGGTATTGAGGTCTAAGAGACCTATCCAAAAAGCAGTCTATAAATATATTGTACCATTGTACTGTCTGGGAGAGGATATCACAATGCAGCTGAAATTGTTAAGAAGAAATAATAAATAATGCTTTTTCTATTTTTGTATGCAATATCAGTCTCTAGACCTCTGGGCTATATGTGTAGAACCCTATGTGACCCCAAGGATGATAAGAGCTACTAGAGGGTATAGAATCCGGTATTGTCCCAAAAATTTGCATACAAAATGTTCAGAGGGTCTTAAATAATATATTTCTAAAGGAGAATTGGTCAGGGAGTGAACTGATAATTCATGTTCCAATGTCCATAATTATAGACATTATTTGTATATTAGGTCATAGGTCTATATAGTGTCAATCATTTGTTATATTGTGTTTAGGGTGATAATTCAATAGTGTAAAAGGTGAAAACTCATATTAACGTAACAGCATATTGAGTATTGATTATTATTCATTGTATGGTATAAAAATGTCATCCATGTTAGTCACAGACATATTGTCACAGATATTGGGATGTGAGTTCAGGTATTTAAGATGTGTGCATGATCATGAAATATTTATCATATAAGCTTTTGGACAACATTTATCTTACTTATTCAACATAAAAGTACTAAAATAAACCAAAATATTAGGAATATTCCAGTGGTAGAGATAGCAATCTAGTTTTGAGGTTAGCTCATCTCTTTCTTGTTTTCAGGGTGATATGTCATTTTCTTAAAAGTTTGAAATGAAGCAATTTAAATCGATATCCAGGTTGAGGCCGCCAGGTGCTAGCGACCCCAACCTGTGTATCCAGCGGGTCTCGTTCTGGGAGACCTGAATCCTTTTGTTTCCCCCCCTCCAATGATGCTTTATAATGTCAATACCGAAAAAAGTCAGGCATGAAGGGTCTTTGTGGTGTTTTTCATCAAAATGTCTGGAAAGACTATGTTTGGGAAAACCATTTCTGATATTAGCGATATGTTCCCGTATTCTTACTCGTAAGGGTCTGGTGGTTCTGCCAACGTATTGTAAACGGCACGGGCACTCTATGACATAAGTCACATGTGTGCTGTTACAAGTGATCAATTCTTTGATCTGGAATTCCTTATTGTTCACGTGCGATTTAAAGCTGGTTTTCCTTCGGGGTTGCGGTCTGTTGGTTCTACAGGGCAAACATCTCTGACACCGATAAAAGCCTTTGAGCTCTGGGCAAATGTTTACTTGTTTTGGAGGGTCTAGAACATTATGGACAAGATGTGTCCTGAGGGTAGGTGCTTTGCGGTAGATGAATTTGGGACGTTGGGGTAATAATGTAGCTAAAGTTCTATCTTCTCTCAGGATTGGCCAATATTTATTAAAGATTTTTTCCAGGTCATGATATTGGTGACTATACCCTGTAATAAAGGCCATGTCCATCCCGGAATTGGTTTTTGGTGGTTTCTTTTTGAACATTGCTCCCCTGTCCATATCACGTATTAGCGTTTTTAATTTCATTAGCACTTCTAGTTTATAACCCTTTTCCAGGAACTTTTTGACCAGCATATCAGCCTGCAGATCGTAATCCTCTATTCGGTGGTAATTTCTTCTTATACGGAGTAGCTGTCCTTTCGGAATGTTTCCTGTCCACTTTGGGTGATGGCAGCTGGATACTGGTATATAACCATTCCTATCCGTCTTCTTGAAGAAGGTTTTGGTGGCCAATATGCCATTGTGTTTGAAGATCTGCAGGTCTAGATAGTCGATGGTTTGTGTGTCCCATTTCCCTGTAAAGGTGATTCCAAACCTATTGTCATTCAGTTGTTTTATGAAATTGTCCAGAGACTCTGGTGTTCCCTCCCATAGAATCATCAGATCGTCTATATAACGTCTATACAGCCTGAGTTGTGGTATATCAAGACTGTATATATATTCGGCTTCCCACATGTCCATGAAGAGGTTCGCCACGCTCGGAGCGTAGCGAGCCCCCATCGCGACTCCTTTCTTTTGCATATAGAAGTCATTTTTATACCAGAAGTGGTTGTTCATCATAGCCATCTTGAGTCCTTCCAAAATAAACGAGATTTGTTCTTGCTTCATTGTTGTATGATTGTGCAATGCCATTTCGACTCCCTTAAGGCCATCCGGTTGTCTGATACTCGTGTAGAGGGAATCAACGTCTATGGTTGCCAATATTAGATTGTCCGTGTTGGCAATATTTTGGAGTTCCATTATTAGTTGTGTGCCATCTTTTAAGTGTGACCTTCCTTTGGCAACTAGTGGTTTGAGGAACTGATCCAAATATTCGCCTAGACGTGAAAATATGGAATTTATACCACTTACAATAGGTCTTCCGGGTGGTTTAACTAATCTCTTGTGTATTTTGGGCACTAGATAGATGACCGGAGTCTTTGTGGATTCCGAGATGAGATAGGTTGCCTCCTTTTTATTTAAAATTCCTATGGTTTTACCTTTATTGACAAATTTTAAAAGTTGTTTCTTGTAAGCATATGCAGGATTCTTCTTTAATTTTACATAAGTATCTGGTACCCGTAACAGGTTCTCCATTTCTGATTCATAGTCAGCTTTTGTAAGTATGACCAGTCCTCCTCCCTTATCCGCAGGTCTTATGACTACTCCTTTCTTCTTCCCGATTTGTTTAATGGTTTTCCAGATATTTTTGTTTCCCTTATGTTGTTTTCTTTCCATTTTTTCAATATCTTTTTCGACCATCTTTCTAAAAGCATTTAAACATTGGTTCCCTGGTGTTTTGGGGTTGTATACCGATTTATTTTTCAACGTGGTGTGAGTGTATTGTGAAAAAGCCTGTGTAGGTGTATCTTCATTTAAAGCAAAATGTTTTTTCAAATTTAATTTCCTCATAAATTTTTGCAAGTCGATATAGGTGTCGAATTTATCTAAGGCTTTTGTAGGTGCAAATTTAAGACCAAGATCCAAAGCTTGCCATTCTTCATCCGTGAAGGTAACATTGGTGAGATTATAAATGCCTTCACCTAAAACTCTCTTTGGCGTTTTCTTCTTCCCCCCTCTCTTGCCTCTGGATTGTCTCCTCTTTCTTGTTGCCATTCTGATGTTGGGTTGTTCCTCTCCCAATCTTGAGTTCTCTCGGTTCTGCCATTGATGTTCTGACTCCAATGTTGATGTTGTTCTTGGGGTTCTTGTCCTCTGTCCCTGTCTCGGGGTGTGGTTTCCCATCCGGGGGCGGATCCCCTGTTCCATGGTTGACCTCCCCAACGGGGGTTTCTGTAGGTGATTCTTGATGATCGTCTTACCGGGGGTCTTTGGTTGGGACCACCCCTGGGAAAACCCCTGTATCCCCGTTGATCTCTTTGTGGGGAGTTCCGTCTCCAACCCCCATTTCTAGTGTTGGGCGACCTCTGTCTTCTAGGGGTATATTGTGGGCGATTATAGGTTCTATCTGGTCCTTGATTACGTGTTTGATCCCTTCGACCTCTGGGATATGGGCTGAAATGGTCAGATGTCCTGAGTTCTGGTTCAGGCGATGTTTCAAACCTTAAAATTGGTCTATCTATTTCTAAATCTTCCAGATCTTCATTTGAAGATTCATCTTCTGAATTATCGTCTAAAGGGCATTCATCCTCTGCTTGCCATTTGTAGACTCTGTTGTTCTTATAGTCTAAGACATCTCTTTTAAACTTTTTTTGTTTCTTATTTTGTATTTCAGTATCATATTTTTTGATGTTAGATTGCAATTGACTTTCTTTTTCTTTATATTCTGTTTTATCTGCATAAGGTAATAGGGAATTTTTTAATTCCACAATGTGTGTTTCAATCCCTTTAAGTTTAAATTGTCTTCTTTTTATTATTGTATGTAATAGGTCACTTTCACTTTTATTGAAGAATTGATACCATTTTTCGGTTAAGGATGGTTCATTAAGATGGTCATTGGGGTTAACATCCCACCTGAGTCGACACAATACACTCACACCACGTTGAAAAATAAATCGGTATACAACCCCAAAACACCAGGGAACCAATGTTTAAATGCTTTTAGAAAGATGGTCGAAAAAGATATTGAAAAAATGGAAAGAAAACAACATAAGGGAAACAAAAATATCTGGAAAACCATTAAACAAATCGGGAAGAAGAAAGGAGTAGTCATAAGACCTGCGGATAAGGGAGGAGGACTGGTCATACTTACAAAAGCTGACTATGAATCAGAAATGGAGAACCTGTTACGGGTACCAGATACTGTATATATGTAAAATTAAAGAAGAATCCTGCATATGCTTACAAGAAACAACTTTTAAAATTTGTCAATAAAGGTAAAACCATAGGAATTTTAAATAAAAAGGAGGCAACCTATCTCATCTCGGAATCCACAAAGACTCCGGTCATCTATCTAGTGCCCAAAATACACAAGAGATTAGTTAAACCACCCGGAAGACCTATTGTAAGTGGTATAAATTCCATATTTTCACGTCTAGGCGAATATTTGGATCAGTTCCTCAAACCACTAGTTGCCAAAGGAAGGTCACACTTAAAAGATGGCACACAACTAATAATGGAACTCCAAAATATTGCCAACACGGACAATCTAATATTGGCAACCATAGACGTTGATTCCCTCTACACGAGTATCAGACAACCGGATGGCCTTAAGGGAGTCGAAATGGCATTACACAATCATACAACAATGAAGCAAGAACAAATCTCGTTTATTTTGGAAGGACTCAAGATGGCTATGATGAACAACCACTTCTGGTATTAAAATGACTTCTATGTGCAAAAGAAAGGAGTCGCGATGGGGGCTCGCTACGCTCCGAGCGTGGCGAACCTCTTCATGGACATGTGGGAAGCCGAATATATATACAGTCTTGATATACCACAACTCAGGCTGTATAGACGTTATATAGACGATCTGATGATTCTATGGGAGGGAACACCAGAGTCTCTGGACAATTTCATAAAACAACTGAATGACAATAGGTTTGGAATCACCTTTACAGGGAAATGGGACACACAAACCATCGACTATCTAGACCTGCAGATCTTCAAACACAATGGCATATTGGCCACCAAAACCTTCTTCAAGAAGACGGATAGGAATGGTTATATACCAGTATCCAGCTGCCATCACCCAAAGTGGACAGGAAACATTCCGAAAGGACAGCTACTCCGTATCAGAAGAAATTGCCACCGAATAGAGGATTACGATCTGCAGGCTGATATGCTGGTCAAAAAGTTCCTGGAAAAGGGTTATAAACTAGAAGTGCTAATGAAATTAAAAACGCTAATACGTGATATGGACAGGGGAGCAATGTTCAAAAAGAAACCACCAAAAACCAATTCCGGGATGGACATGGCCTTTATTACAGGGTATAGTCACCAATATCATGACCTGGAAAAAATCTTTAATAAATATTGGCCAATCCTGAGAGAAGATAGAACTTTAGCTACATTATTACCCCAACGTCCCAAATTCATCTACCGCAAAGCACCTACCCTCAGGACACATCTTGTCCATAATGTTCTAGACCCTCCAAAACAAGGTAACATTTGCCCAGAGCTCAAAGGCTTTTATCGGTGTCAGAGATGTTTGCCCTGTAGAACCAACAGACCGCAACCCCGAAGGAAAACCAGCTTTAAATCGCACGTGAACAATAAGGAATTCCAGATCAAAGAATTGATCACTTGTAACAGCACACATGTGACTTATGTCATAGAGTGCCCGTGCCGTTTACAATACGTTGGCAGAACCACCAGACCCTTACGAGTAAGAATACGGGAACATATCGCTAATATCAGAAATGGTTTTCCCAAACATAGTCTTTCCAGACATTTTGATGAAAAACACCACAAAGACCCTTCATGCCTGACTTTTTTCGGTATTGACATTATAAAGCATCATTGGAGGGGGGGAAACAAAAGGATTCAGGTCTCCCAGAACGAGACCCGCTGGATACACAGGTTGGGGTCGCTAGCACCTGGCGGCCTCAACCTGGATATCGATTTAAATTGCTTCATTTCAAACTTTTAAGAAAATGACATATCACCCTGAAAACAAGAAAGAGATGAGCTAACCTCAAAACTAGATTGCTATCTCTACCACTGGAATATTCCTAATATTTTGGTTTATTTTAGTACTTTTATGTTGAATAAGTAAGATAAATGTTGTCCAAAAGCTTATATGATAAATATTTCATGATCATGCACACATCTTAAATACCTGAACTCACATCCCAATATCTGTGACAATATGTCTGTGACTAACATGGATGACATTTTTATACCATACAATGAATAATAATCAATACTCAATATGCTGTTACGTTAATATGAGTTTTCACCTTTTACACTATTGAATTATCACCCTAAACACAATATAACAAATGATTGACACTATATAGACCTATGACCTAATATACAAATAATGTCTATAATTATGGACATTGGAACATGAATTATCAGTTCACTCCCTGACCAATTCTCCTTTAGAAATATATTATTTAAGACCCTCTGAACATTTTGTATGCAAATTTTTGGGACAATACCGGATTCTATACCCTCTAGTAGCTCTTATCATCCTTGGGGTCACATAGGGTTCTACACATATAGCCCAGAGGTCTAGAGACTGATATTGCATACAAAAATAGAAAAAGCATTATTTATTATTTCTTCTTAACAATTTCAGCTGCATTGTGATATCCTCTCCCAGACAGTACAATGGTACAATATATTTATAGACTGCTTTTTGGATAGGTCTCTTAGACCTCAATACCCATGGGGACTCTGGACTTGACTACTGCAGTCTACACACTACCCCCCTAATACGTCATATAATAATATAGACTCACCTCGTTTTCAGACAAATATAGTTAATACACTAAGCTTATGTTCACCAATCAAATAAAAAATTGAACTAATACACTATAGTAGATGTTTATCTGGGGCCCTGGCTATGAGGGACCTCAGAAGCACCCATCTTATGAGTTGTTATTGGACGTTCTTGAATTTAAATCCTATATAAATATCATTCACCGAGCAGATTATTATCACTTTTTAATTTGAGGGTTAATAATAAAAATGCCACATTGGGGTTTTGTGCGTTTGTAGACGGATACTGAACATATAAACCCATGTTTGGCATTCTTTAGTCGTAACTAGATACCCTCTCCTAGTTAGTACAACAGCTTTATGCACATGCTAACTGGTCCCAAAACATATCCCTTTTGGACCTTTTTACAGTAAACGCATATGGGCATAAAAATTGGAGACATACAACCCATCTAAACATCACATACTAATTAACATATATCCTATCCCAGATAGTACAATGGGAAAGCCTATTTCCTTTGATCAATTAAAATAGGGTCTGTACCAATATACCATCATAATTCACTTACATACAGGTTTTACTAATTGGAATCCTATGACCTCACATATATCGGATTGTCCTGGGAACTAATTATATTCATTTATATATATTTTTTTTAATTATATATTTTTTTAAAAATATTTCTTTTGTAAGTTAATACTTATTTAAAACTTAGTCAGGAGTATCGTTTTATGAGATCTAACTCCAAACTTATTGGTATATGGATTATTTACCCATTTGAGCAACAGATAATAGTATACATATTTCACATAAGACTAGAATTTTGGAATCTGATTGGGATACGTCCATGTCTTGACATTGACCTATTTTATTAATAGTTATATTATGCTTACTTCTTTCTGTGTTCCTGAGACAAAACTATACAGCAATACTATCGGATAGAGACTAATGTATAAATGAACTTTTATTACTGTTTCACTTGTATTTCATAGCCGCAGCATATGTATATCCCGTCCCCAATATTAGATGGCCAAGGGGCTAAACCACATCCATGCAGGCTATTTCCCTTGATTGATAACACCCACCAAAATTAATCCTCCCACAATTTGGGGGCGGGACACATCTGAAGCAGCTATATGAACCTTCAACGTATGAAGCCTGTCATCGCCTTTGAGAACGTCACATGACGAAACGCGTCAGGTGACCTAGACAGACGCTCATACACTCGCTCAAACACTGCCTGTCAGCACGCTATCTGCCTCAGCTGATCACTGCGCTAGTGCATACGGGCGCCAAGGGAGGATTTTAAATTGGCTGTCCCAGCAGTGAAGCAACTACTAACAGCAGAGTGCAGAGTGCTAGGGCAACTTGTGGCTCTTTTCTTTTAATTTTTTATTCTGTGTTTGTTTTTAATTATATTGCTCGTTGGAACTCCCTCTGCGCAGGGACCCACTTGGACATTTCATTCCAACTGATCAAAAATTGTTTTTCCCTTTTTTTAAATAAATCATTTTGTTGGGTATATCCTAACAATATCAAAACGTATTACACTATGCGTTCCTTCTTTTTATTTTTTGCCTAATGAATGATCCCACGTGAACATCTGAAAAACCATTTCAAGCACCCCGTGATCCCTGGAATAAGGAGACACTCGAGGACTGATCGTAGGAAACCATCACCTTGCAGACATCGAGGTACCACCACCACCCGCTTTTTGCCCCCTGGGGGGTGACGACATCTGGTGAGTGGGGACCCATGTGGGGAAGCACTGCTGTCACTATTATTTCAATGCACGTTAATGGCACTTCAAGTCACCAGCTAATTGAGGGTTAACCCGATTGAAGAAACGTTAATCTAAGACTGTCTTAATTGGTCCAATAATTGTGTGGCTTTCAAGCCCTTGGAATAATCCTTCACTTTTTTCTATTTTCCCTGAAGTTGCAAAGAATATTTGTACTTATATGAACTTTTTTATTTTTTACCATCCATTTATTTCTACTTATTAACCTTTACACATTGGATATATTTTGTGAGGATCTGCACTAACTCTCAATTACCTCGCAATACTTTGTTGCACTATTTTTATTGATACCCATTTTTTCCTTTGCTACTAAATGTTGCAATATAATATTACTTTTAATGGTAGCAGACACTTGAATTAAGAACAATATACTCTATATATTCACTATACAGGGCGACTAGTGTCCTTTTGATACCTCGCCACAACACAGAGGACAACTAATATATACATACATATATATATATATATATATATATATATATATATATATATATATATTCTAGCTCATTAGATTTGTTTGTTTAAAGCACTCCTCACCATTCACCTGTGATTATCACCTGCCTCCTGAGATCGGTGTCTATACCTCATAGAAGGTTGCATATTAACTCCAGCATTGGTTTTGTTTTGTTTGTTTCTGGCCACTAGAAACATTTATATCTCTAAGTGATAATATATTTTAATTAGCTGTTTATCGGATAACTTAGACCATTAGGCATCCGAATAATAGATCCTATAATAGGACACTCCCACACTAATCCCCTTTGACAAAGCTTTACTATTGCCATCATCAAATAGGGTATCTGAAGGATCGTGCTTCCTATTAAGGAGGTCCATCGGATTGGATCTTTCCTGTTAACAGATTACCCAACACCTGTGAACACACAGGAACTCGGAACACCTAAGGCCGGGTACACACGGACAAACATGTATGGTGAAAGCGGTCCGTCGGACCGTTTCCACCATACATGTCTGCCAGAGGGCTTCTGTACGATGGTTGTACACACCATCGTACAGAAGTCCGCGCGTAAACAATACGCGGGGCGTGTCCGCGGTGTCGCCGCGTCGATGACGCGGTGTCGCCGCGACAATGACGCGGCGACGTGGGCGGCCCGCCTGACCCAATTTGCAGCGCCACTATCCCAATCTTTTTTACATCTTTTTTGATCTCATCACTGAGGTTTTTTAGGGAGGCAGCAGCATTTAATTTACATCCTAAGCGCGGATTCCCTTCTATTTCTCATTTATCTCTTCTTTATACTAGTGGATTGTACCAACGTACTAATATTATATCTATATACCATGGAGACACGCTCCAATGAATTGGCCCCCCCTTTCTTGACATCATTCCCAGTATGTACCTGTTTCAATTATGTTGATTACCAATACCATGAACTGTTGTAAGTTACACAATATTCCTTTGATTATTGTAACAGTTTTATCATGTGATTACTGTATTTATTGTATAATTATCATGCTATTAAATAACTGACTGCCTATTGTTATCACGCAATGCTTTTATATTATTTGTTTGGTACTACTGGGTCAATTACCTGCCAATGTCTATCGTTACCAGTGTCCTCCTGGGGTGCATGCCTCATTTAAAGTCCCACCATTGTTTTTCCTTGCTCTAAGTATCGGGGATGGAAGCGCTCGGCTCTATGCCTTGCGCTTCATTTAAAGTCCCACCCGTTTAGTGTTCTCTATTTACATATTTTCCGGGGATGGATACATGCACCCTTATAATTAAACAATACTAACGTTGGTACTCTCCCTCCCCTAGGCTATCCAGTTGTCTGTTGATTTTAAACTTTATAGTTACATTATTATGCTCCAACTTTTATTTTACCAGCTTAGGTTTCAGGGGTTTAGTTATACAGTACCCCTCACATCGTTACCCACGATGTGTTCTTTTGATATGTTGCTGCCCTATATTGGGACAGCCTTTGTCTGGGCGGATCTACATAGGCCGGTCCTTTCAGTCCCGGGAGCTGTGATGCGTTCTTGGGGCCCGCCCTCTCTCGATCTCCCCATTGCCCTCGGGCATGGCGGGAGTTGGGCGGACGCCCAATTTCGCATCGACGGCACGTCTCCTCCGTCATGTTCGCTGCGACACTACCAGTGACGTCAGCGGACAGACGCTGTTGAATTCCATCCGGAAGTCCTTCACCGGAAGACCTACGTGCCGGTGGTGAACCACCCCCCACCCTCAGTGAGTATATATACTCCCTCCAGTCCAGCGGTTCCTCTCATGGCGGTGCATCTCATGGTCTTGGCTGTTTCCCTGGCATGTATAGCACTTTACAAATTCAGGTACATATTTTTACTCTTGTTACCATGTCTCACCAAACTTCTTTTTACATACACTAGGTCCCAATTTCTCTATCCCTTCCTGTTTCTGGCATATCACCCCATTTCCCTGTATTGGGGTCCACTTACAGTTCCCTTATGACCCTTGGTACCATATTGGGACACAGTGCACTTTTCCACATTTGTTTTTGCTACAATTTATGTATCATTATACCCCTGGCTTATGCCTCAGTACACCATTACACTATTTGTTGTTGGTGCCACACCGTTTTACGTCCCAGCTACTATTAGCTCCTACTTTTTATAATTTTACATGTCTTTATTTTATTTTCACAGATCACTTTTTCTATATGAGTCATACCAACCTCCATGCACCCATGAGTCCACCATTGGGAGAATTCAGCGCCTTTTACTGGATCAGTTCCATCCTGTGGTGGGTTTAGCCCACCGCAGCTCCCGTGGGCTGTTACCTATCCGGCCACCTTTCTGCCCCCCTGGCTTGTTCCCATGGTCTCGACATACCTGTAAGTACTTTGGGGAATAGTTATTACTCTATTCCTTCTCCCCTGCCCCCTAGACTGGGTTTACTATGCATACCCTTATTCTAAATTATTTTATGTTTAATATCTACAGACACCTACCTCATACCCTGCTCCTGAAGAGTGGTAGTAGCCACGAAACGCGTTGAGCCAATAGACACCCGCCTTTCTTTGTTCGTTGACAGTTTACCATCTACCAACTTTTATATATCGAATGTATTATACCATGGCTACGAGTACTATGGAGGAGCCACTAGATGCCCCCTTTTACCAGCTGCTATTATACTTTTAACCCCCCCTTCTATACATCGACTATAATGGAATTTGGAGATACCCCAACGAATTGGAGATTGTATAATGGCTACATTGTGCACTTACTTTATATTACTGTGAGCTATTAGAGGCTCCCCTTTTGTCATCATTTGACACTCTAATATCAATTATCTCTTCTTTATACTAGTGGATTGTACCAACGTACTAATATTATATCTATATACCATGGAGACACGCTCCAATGAATTGGCCCCCCCTTTCTTGACATCATTCCCAGTATGTACCTGTTTCAATTATGTTGATTACCAATACCATGAACTGTTGTAAGTTACACAATATTCCTTTGATTATTGTAACAGTTTTATCATGTGATTACTGTATTTATTGTATAATTATCATGCTATTAAATAACTGACTGCCTATTGTTATCACGCAATGCTTTCATATTATTTGGTAGAGGAGATAACTAAGGGCTAGTTGTTGGACTTTTTAGGCACAATTGGTTGGTCAGAATATAGTCACACATAGAATAATTTTCTCTAAAAGATTTCTGGATTTATTAAGACATAAAAAGAAAAATTATAATACATAATAAAAGAAGCTTGCCATTCGCAGCAAAACTATCTAATGGGCTAACTTGGCAAGCCTCTCCAAGTACAATAACAGGAATAGTAAAGGATAACAGTATATCAACAATAAGGTTGGAGACTTTCAAGGCACGAAAGGCAACCCATAAATACAAATGATGGTCCTGTGTAGTTATGGAGGTGCAGGCAGGGGATGTCTGCGATGGTATGGCTTGCTAGGTTAGCTGACTCGACCGGTTTCGCGCTATCTTACAGCGCTTCCTCGCGGAGTCTCAGTATGGTTGGCTGCAGAACAACATTGGACAAAACATAGAAACAAAAAAACAGAGCAGATAAAATCGAAAAAGTGAATCAGTTTGGACAATGACAAAAATGATTATAAAAACACACATAAGGGCAGGCACAGAGCAACACTATACCCGAGATGAAAGGGGGGGGAGGGGGGAGGGGGAGAAAGGAAAGGGATGGAATAGTGAGAAAAAGAGGGAGAAGGGAGAGGAAAGAGGGGAGGAAAAAAGAGGGGGGGAGAGGGAGCGGGGGAGGGGGTTTGGGAAAAGGAGGGAAGGAGCGGGGGGGAGGGGCGGGGGCAAAGAGAGAGAGAATGAGGGGAAGAAAGAAGGGAGGGAGTGGTCATGAGAACCGAAAACAGCAGAAGAAGGTGTAGTCAACCATAGAGCATTCCCTCAAAAATACAATGGGAGCAGGGATATAAAAAAGAGGGGGTGTAGTGGCGCTTGCAGTAAATAAATAAAATAGACAAACGCACAGCAACGTGTGATAATGTCCAAAAAAATGTGTTCCACTCCAAATTCCTCTATAAACTCCTCTCACATCAATGACTATGATGTGAAGGAGGGATTGTGTGAAGATAATGAGATCCAAACAATATTTATGACTCAAAGTCTTCAGTTCATACACAATCATATATGATGAAGCAAAATGTGGATAATTGCATTTGTAAGAGTGAATCCATGCAACCACAAATAAACGTAGTAAAATGGTGAACCCAAATGACACTATAAAGTCTGTGCCTAAAAAACTATAAATATATAATAAATAAATAATGTTCCAGTTAGGTGCACTAATTAAATGTGCCAAATAAATAAATAATGTTCCAGTAATCAAAGTGTCCCAAAAAAATTCCCATGCAAAAAACAGGATAATTGTATCACAGTGAACGTGGAATAAATAATAAAGTGCTTGATGCAAAAATTCCCAAAAAGTGCAATAGTGCTAGGTTAGAGGATGATGCTGCAATCCAATGCACGATCCATTCCGTGTAGTAGTGCAGAATCAGAAGGTAAATACTAGCCTCTCACCTCATGAAAGGCTAATTAGAGCCTTTAGGTAATATGAAGGTCAGCAGGGGATAGCTCTGGATCCAAGGCAGCCCAGGTAATTTTCATCACATAAGGTCCCAGGTAATTTTCATCACATAAGGTCCGAGCCGCTCTCAATAAAGCATAAGGCAAAACTCCATAGTGTAGTAGGTAGGAATAACATTTAATAACACATAGTATCACTTACAGTTAAAATCTTTGAACACCAGCAGCAACAGCAAACGGTTCACAGACAAACGAAATGACAGACAGCTAATCTCCGCTCTCGGCCGCGAGCGGAAATAACGTCACCGACGGCACTTCTCCAAACACCTGACGCGTTGCGTGGCTGAACTACGCCACTTAATCGTAGGTAACATAAAGTGGATATAAAGGGATATAAAGTAATAATGTATACAAGGAGATGGACAAAATTCAAAAGGTAATAATTGATTGGCTAAGGAAGGAAGCTAAAATGAAGAATCACAGATAGTGTTAGGAGCATTGGTAATAATCCATAGGATGTAGACATTAAGCATAGGGATTTCCTAGCAAAAGGGTTAGCTATGTCCGGGCTGCTGGACGTTTTTAGATAAGTAGTGAAATGACCCCAGAATAGGGTGAAAGGTCTGGAGGATAATAAACAAGGAATAGTTTAAGGTTATAAAAATTAAATTGAAGTATGATGGACAAAACACTCATTAAATAACATTAATAAGAATAGCACTCTACCTTCAATGGAGGAGGATAATGCCTAGGGGGAAGGGAGGAAGAAAGGACGTTTCTTTATCCCCTGCCACAAATCAAAAAAGATTGAGCTCCCTGGTAAGAAGAGTACAAAGGGTAACCATGCCTGATTATCAGCCTCACGAAGGCTATTAGGGCAACGGTAAACCTGGTGAATAAAAAGGGGAATGGGAAGGCAATTATTAATACAAATGGTGCTGGATAAAGAAATGGCAAAGCTATTAGCCTTAGAAAGAGGCGTACCTGATTGGTAATGGCGGTGGCAAACTTCTCCACAAGTCTCCCGAGAGACTGCAGCGACTGGTGTCTCCAGTGCGGGAGCTTAAATAGAGCCCTGCTCAGAGCGGAGAGGGCGTACAACACGGTGCGTCCGTGTGACGTTATCCGCAACGGCCGCGTCTCTCCTCAACATGCGTGGGCGTCGCAAGGGCAAAGCGACGTACTGCATGAGAGGTATCGCTCCAAGACGCATAGCTCCATCTAGTGGTGCGATTACATATCTCCATAGTGGAGATATGTGATGCGCGGCCAACCATTGTATCAAGGGGAGAGAAATATCTCAACGGCTGGCAATTGACCATTGATAGATTGAAATGGGAAAAAGGAAAACTGAAAAGGGGGAAAGATAGAAAGACATCTGGGGAGAGTTAGCAATGTGGAATGCCCCTGTGTGTGCGATATTCTGCACTAAATGCATTTATATAAATGCAGGTACCACTATGAATACATAAAATATGAATATAAATTTACGTTTAATAATTCCTTTCGAAAATAAGATTAAGAATGAGGGGGGGGGGCGAGGGGGAAAAATAAGGAGGAAAAAATTGTTGGATTGGAATAGCATATGGTACTGATCTATATAGGTTTACGCTCCAAGCATCACATCTGATTGTTAAATAATCAACAAAAAATAAGAAACATAATTTATATAGTAGTGAAACATCAATCATATTAAAAGCATCAGAACACTCATCGTGATATTGATCCATATAGCTTAATCAAGGCATATGCCCTGAAATTAGTTAAGAAATTTTAACGTATATTTAGATTTACAATACTATGTTTAAAATAGACCTCACAAATTATATATATTCCATAGTTCACTCAAGGATTCCAACACATGTATATAGATTCGGTCAGTAGATTTGCAAAGCTAGTCATAGATTGTGTTACTGTATGGGACGTGATAGAAGAATAGAAAAAAGGGGGGGAGCGGGAGGGGCTCAGGAGGGGGGGGGATAGGGGATGAAAAAAGCAAGAATGGAAAATGAATAACGATTTAACAAAAAAAGTGATTATAGAAAGGGTGTGTAGGATTGTGCCTCGTTAAGGCCAGGGGCACAAAGGGCATTGAGACGTTCTATCCACAATGTTTCTTTTTGCAATATTAGTTTATCCCAATTTCCCCCCCCGTTCATTTTTGGGACTACACCTAGGGCAATAAACGAGACCACTTTATTATTGAAGCTGTGGTATAAATCTAGGTGTCTACTTACTGAGGTCAACATTTTGCCTTCTGCCGAATGATATACATGGTCACGGATCCTGGCTTTAAATTTCCTAATAGTTTTCCCAACATAAAAGGCCTGGCATTGGCATGTCATCAAATAAATCACACCCTGTGTGTTGCAATCAGCATAAAAGTTGGGTTTAAAAGTTTCCCCATTTGGTAAGGTGAATGTAGTACCTTCGGTAATCCATGAACAGAAAGGACAATGGCCACAACGGGTAATACCATTGATGGATGTTGACCGTCTTGAATTTGGTACATAGTGGCTTGATGTAAGTTGGTCCAGCAGGTGCCCATTGCCACGCCCTGTACCTGGAGGTAGTGGGACTCTTTAAAAACAAAATAATTACGAGTAAGTATGAAACGTAAAAGTTCAATAATGAACTCATTGTGTTTCCATGAGTGATGGTCTTGCTCATTGAGGAATGATCGTACTGTCGAGATGCCCTGCTCGTGAGGGATACTGGAGTAGAGGGCTTCTACTCCAGTATCCCTCACGAGCAGGGCATCTCGACAGTACGATCATTCCTCAATGAGCAAGACCATCACTCATGGAAACACAATGAGTTCATTATTGAACTTTTATGTTTCATACTTACCCGTAATTATTTTGTTTTTAAAGAGTCCCACTACCTCCAGGTACAGGGCGTGGCAATGGGCACCTGCTGTGCCCCTACTTACGCGAACCTGTACCTGGGGGGGGTGGGAACGATTCATTTTTTCCAATGAGGATCTAACTATCTACACTAAATTTGTGGCCAATTGGTTACGATACATCGACGATGTATTCATAATTTGGACAGGGTCATTGGATTCACTACGTGACTTCATTGAAGCCTTAAACAACAATAGCTATAACCTGAAATTCACTTACACTAGTGCACAAGACAAAGTAACTTTCCTGGACTTAAACATCCTTAAAGACGCACAAGGTCGCTTGACATCATCCCTTTACAGAAAGGAGACAGCGGGTAACACCCTATTACATGCAGACAGTGCACATCCAGCTAACTTGATCCGCAGCATACCTTATGCGCAGTATCTGCGCTTGCGCAGAAACTGCACACGGACTACCGATTTCATTGAACAAGCGAACTTGCTCAAACTGCGTCTCTTAAATAGGGGATACAGCAAAACCCTATTACGTAAAGCCTTCAACAAGGCTTTCCGTAAACCTTGTTCAAGCCTACTGTACAAAGTCAAAGAAAATCCCCCTTCTCAACCGGTAAGATTCATTACAAGGTTTTCTGGCCATCATAATGAACTACGCACTATACTAACGAAAAATTGGACACTACTAACTAATGACCCTGTCCTAAAAAAGTACATCGGTCCCAAACCCGATATAACATTTAGGAGGTCTAGATCACTGCGGGACCAACTTACATCAAGCCACTATGTACCAAATTCAAGACGGTCAACATCCATCAATGGTATTACCCGTTGTGGCCATTGTCCTTTCTGTTCATGGATTACCGAAGGTACTACATTCACCTTACCAAATGGGGAAACTTTTAAACCCAACTTTTATGCTGATTGCAACACACAGGGTGTGATTTATTTGATGACATGCCAATGCCAGGCCTTTTCTGTTGGGAAAACTATTAGGAAATTTAAAGCCAGGATCCGTGACCATGTATATCATTCGGCAGAAGGCAAAATGTTGACCTCAGTAAGTAGGCACCTAGATTTATACCACAGCTTCAATAATAAAGTGGTCTCGTTTATTGCCCTAGGTGTAGTCCCCAAAAATGAACGGGGGGGAAATTGGGATAAACTAATATTGCAAAAAGAAACATTGTGGATAGAACGTCTAAATGCCCTTTGTGCCCCTGGCCTTAACGAGGCACAATCCTACAAACCCTTTCTATAATCACTTTTTTTGTTAAATCGTTATTCATTTTCCATTCTTGCTTTTTTCATCCCCTATCCTCCCCCCTCCTGAGCCCCTCCCCCTCCCCCTTTTTTCTATTCTTCTATCACGTCCCATACAGTAACACAATCTATGACTAGCTTTGCAAATCTACTGTCCGAATCTATATACATGTGTTGGAATCCTTGAGTGAACTATGGAATATATATAATTTGTGAGGTCTATTTTAAACATAGTATTGTAAATCTAAATATACGTTAAAATTTCTTAACTAATTTCAGGGCATATGCCTTGATTAAGCTATATGGATCAATATCACGATGAGTGTTCTGATGCTTTTTTTTTTTTCAATTTCTTTATTTTTCAAAATAAATTTTCCTCTTCATTTGTACAAAACATGGGAAATAGCAATCATCTTAACAAATATAAGTAAATAGATCCAAATACATTCCAAAGAATTTATCATAATACAATCTCTCTATTCACTCCTCTCAAGAGAGGAAGAAAAGAAAGAAAGAAAAGGAAAAAGAAACAAAACAAGAAGGAACCAAACGATCACATTCCTACAATTGGGATCTTTCCATCTCCCTTATTTAATTCCCATCCTCCCACTCGCCGAGTTGAAGGCATGGCCAATTGATTCCCAAAATTAATCCATAAACAGAGGGGGGATGGCACCATAAGGGATAGCATTTGATAAACAAACAAAAATTTCAAATTCCCTAATATTTGGGCATGGGGGGATGCTATCCCATGCCCTCCCTTCTATTATTTTATTTTAACCCACTCCCAGTGCTCTCTCCCCCCATGGTACTTATAGTTCCTTCTCGTTCCTTATTAAAATATACATTCACAAATTTCCCACCCCACCCCCATCTAATTCCAAAATTAATCAAAATAATAATAATAAAAAAAAAAAAAAAAGGGGGGGGGGGGAGAGAAAGGAAAAAAAGAAGTTGTATCTCTCCCTCTCTCCCCCCCCACATACCCTACTCCTCCCCCGTCAATCCTCCTCTGTCCTCAGACTGAATCCAATCATTCCATGGTGTCCAAATCTTCCTATAAACCTCTCCCTGTTTCCTACTTGCCCATATCAGATCCTCCATTCTATTTACTTCTTCCACCTTCCTAATCCACATACTCAAAGTAGGGGGTTGTATTTGTTTCCATTTAAGCGGTATGCATGCTTTAGCAGCATTCAACAGGTGATACAGTAATGGGTTCCCTTTTTTTCCCCAGGAAATGTCTGACAGATGCAGCAGGAAAAAAAGCTGGGTCCTCTGGTATAGTCTTTTTGCTAATTTTTTGTGTAATCTTCCGGAAGACCTACCCAAAACCCCCTAATTTTAGAGCATGTCCAAAAAATATGCACCATCGTACCTTTTTCTGCCTTACATCTCCAGCATTCGTCTTTTATGTTTGGGTAGTATCTATGTAGCTTATCTGGAGTCCTGTACCATTGTGCAATTATTTTGTAGTTGCATTCCTGCATTTTGGTACAGGTTGCTGTCTTAAATATAGCTTTTATCATTTTAGTTTTTTGTTTTTCCTCAAAAATCCTACCCAGGTCTGATTCCCATTTCTGGAAAAAAGGCAACTGGAAGTTTCCTGATGGACTACTCAATATTGCATACATTTTAGATATTGTATGTATACTTGGTTCTTCTTCCATACATTGTTTCTCAAATTGTGACATTTCCCGATCCCGGTACCATGGTATCACTTGGGAATTTAAGAAATGTGTTAATTGTGCTGCTTGCCAGAACTCCAGCTGGTAAGGTCCATTTTTATCCATCAAGTTCTGTATTGTTACCCAATTGCCTTTGTTTCTGAAATGGGAAATCTGGTATATCCCCTTCTCAATCAATGCCGGGCCTTTCTGTATGCCAGGTATAAACTGCGGATTACCCAGTATTGGTGCAAGAGACGAATTATCCGTAGAAATGAATTGCCTAGAGAACAAATTATAACAAATCCTTAAAGTTGTACCTATTGTTGGGTGTTTTTTTGTGTTAGTTGCAACTACTTTATAGCACCATGGGGCTCTACTTAGTAATTCTTTACATTGTAATTGTTCTAAGTTTGGCCATATCTTTGTGTTCTTATGTCTACACCAATCAAGTACTCGACCCAAGTGTACTGACTGGTAATATTTATAGATATCTGGTACTGCTAAGCCTCCATATTGCCTTGGTAAGGATAGCAGTGACCTCCTTATCCTTGGTAACTTTCCTGCCCATATGAACTCTGTAAATACTGATTGTAAGTTCTTAAAAAAATTTCTTGGTAGTGTTATCGGAATTGCCTGGAGCAAGTACAATATTTTGGGTAATATATTCATCTTAATTATATTGCTCCTTCCAAACCAAGAAAACATTCCTTTGTTCCATTTTTCCAACAATTCACGTATTTTATTCAGTAGAGGTACAAAGTTCAATTCATATAAGAAAGAGGGGGTGTAGTGGCGCTTGCAGTAAATAAAATAGACAAGAAACGCACAGCAACGTGTGATAATATCCAAAAAAATGTGTTCCACTCCAAATTCCTCTTTATAATCCTCTCACATCAATGACTTATGATGTGAAGGAGGGGATGTGTGAAGATAATGAGATCCAAAAATATTTATGACTCAATGTCTAGAGTTCATACACAATCATATATGATGAAGCAAAATGTGGATAATTGCATTTGTAAGAGTGAATCCATGTAACCACAAATAAACGTAGTAAAAGGGTGAACCCAAATAACAGTACGTGCACTATAATACTATAATAATAGGCAAAAAAACGCACAGCAACGTGTGATAATGTCCAAAAAAATGTGTTCCACTCCAAATTCCTCTATAAACTCCTCTCACATCAATGACTATGATGTGAAGGAGGGATTGTGTGAAGATAATGAGATCCAAACAATATTTATGACTCAAAGTCTTGAGTTCATACGCAATCATATATGATGAAGCAAAATGTGGATAATTGCATTTGTAAGAGTGAATCCATGCAACCACAAATAAACGTAGTAAAATGGTGAACCCAAATGACAGTACGTGCACTATAAAGTCTGTGCCTAAAAAATAAAAATATATAATAAATAAATAATGTTCCAGTTAGGTGCACTAATTAAATGTGCCAAATAAATAATGTTCCAGTAATCAAAGTGTCCCAAAAAAATTCCCATGCAAAAAACAGGATAATTGTATCACAGTGAACGTGGAATAAATAATAAAGTGCTTGATGCAAAAATTCAATAGTGCTAGGTTAGAGGATGATGCTGCAATCCAATGCACGATCCATTCCGTGTAGTAGTGCAGAATCAGAAGGTAAATACTAGCCTCTCACCTCATGAAAGGCTAATTAGAGCCTTTAGGTAATATGAAGGTCAGCAGGGGATAGCTCTGGATCCAAGGCAGCCCAGGTAATTTTCATCACATAAGGTCCCAGGTAATTTTCATCACATAAGGTCCGAGCCGCTATCAATAAAGCATAAGGCAAAACTCCATAGTGTAGTAGGTAGGAATAACATTTAATAACACATAGTATCACTTACAGTTAAAATCTTTAAACACCAGCAGCAAACGGTTCACAGACAAACGAAATGACAGACAGCTAATCTCCGCTCTCAGCCGCGAGCGGAAAAGACGTCACCGACGGCACTTCTCCAAACACCTGACACGTTGCGTGGCTGAACTACGCCACTTAATCATCCCTCTGTTCACCTACGATTAAGTGGCGTAGTTCAGCCACGCAACGTGTCAGGTGTTTGGAGAAGTGCCGTCGGTGACGTCTTTTCCGCTCGCGGCCGAGAGCGGAGATTAGCTGTCTGTCATTTCGTTTGTCTGTGAACCGTTTGCTGTTGCACCTCCTAATAGAAAAATGACCCACCCCTTCCTGTCAAGGTCACACCCTGTTTTTGTATGACCCGCCCAGGAATTTTCAGGGGACCCACACACTAGTTCTGGGGGGGAGGGGGGCACTGGATTCCCTTAACCACTTCCATACCAGGCACTTACGCACCTTCCCGCCCAAGCCAATTTTCAGCTTTCAGCACTGTCGCACTTTGAATGGCAATTGCGCGGTCATACAACACTGTACCCAAACAAAATTGGCGTCCTTTTTCCCCCACAAATAGAGCTTTCTTTTGTTGGTATTTGATCACCTCTGCGGTTTTTTTTGCGCAACAACTAAAAAAAGACTGCAAATTTTGAAAAAAAAAACGTTTTTATTTTTTTCTGTTAATTTTTTTGTAAATAAGTTTTTCTCTTTCAATTACGGGCACTGATATGGCGGCACTGATGGGCACAGATGAGATGGCACTGATGGACATCGATGAGGTAGTACTGACGGGCACAGATGAGGTGGCATTGATTGGCGGCACTGGTATGCGGCACTGATGGGCACTCATAGGCGGCACTGATGGGCACTCATGGGAGGCACAGATGGGCACTCATGGGCGGCACTTATGGGTGGCACTGATGGATACTTATGGGTGGCACAGGTGGGCACTGATAGGTGGGCACTGTGCATGGATGGGCACTGTGGGGTGGCACTGATGGACACTGTGGGGTGGCACTGATGGACACTGTGGGGTGGCACTGATTTTCCCAGGTTGCCAGTCAGTGCCCATTTGTGGGCACTGATTGGCATCTTTTTTCTTTTTTTTAATGCTTTTTTTTTTTTTCATATTTTTGTTTTTGTTTGCCCACCCTGGTGGTCCAGGGTGGGCATCCCTGGTGGTCCAGTGTGGTGATCCGAGGGGGGGCTGCGCTGATAAACAATCAGCGCGAACGCCCCCTGTCAGGAGAGCCGCCGATCGGCTCTCCTATACTCGCATCTGTCAGACGCGAGTGAGGAAGAGCCATCGATGGCTCTTCCTGTTTACATCGTGATCAGCCGTGATTGGACACGGCTGATCACGTGGTAAAGAGTCTCCGTCTCCGTGAGAGACTCTTTACCGAGATCGGAGATGCAGGGTGTCAGACTGACACCCCGCATCACCGATCGCCGCGCTGCGTGCCCCCACAGGCGCGCGCGGCATGAAATCCTGCAGGACGTCCTGTCAGGATTGTGTAACCACTTCCCGGACGTAAATCGGCCATAGGCTGGGCTGGAAGTGTTTAATTTGCATAGTTTTTCTCTCGCTTCCTGTTTGGCTATGGGGCAGGAAGTGAAGGCAAATCTCCCCAATTGGACACAGATAATACAAAATAAACTGACAGGGCCTATAACCCTCCCTCACTCTATCCAAAATTAAAGAAAATAAAACGTGTTGATTATAGTTCTAGTCAGGGGCGGACTGACCATTGAGTCACTCGGGCACTGCCCGAGGGCCCCATGCCACTAGGGGGCCCCATCCGGGTTGCCAGGCTCAGTAAAACCAGGGACAGTATGTAAAAATCTGTGTTTTTTTTAGATCTGTCCCTGATATGTCCGAAAATGACATGCTTTTAATGTGAATATCCCAAGATTTTAGCTGCCCGCCTCTGCACTACCTCCTGGCGTGGTGGCCATCTGTAAGCCAGAGGGGCCCCATAATCTTCTATTGCCCGGGGGCCCCATGAGTTGTCAGTCCGCCCCTGGTTCTAGTTTAAGCACAAATTTTTATAGAGTTTTATTGAGAGCCCTAAGAAAATATAACCATGCCAATAGGCCAGGATACAGCGTGGCTAATATGTATGAATGTGTGTGTTAGAGCACCCCACCCAATGTTAACTAAAAAATTATTAATTTTCAAATAAGTATTATCTGCTCATTTTTTTGGGGATGTCTGCACCCCTGATAGTGAGAACATTTGTGAGGTGTCTTCACCCTTTCTAATTCAAATTCATTCACTTCCTGTCACATAGCCAAACAGGAAGTGAGGGTAAAACCTTACTAATATCTTTTCTTGGGGACACAGAGATCAATCTAAATAGTTTCCCATTATGTAAATTGCACTCTAGCATTTTGCTGTGTACACCCCAAATTATTAGGGATCTTGGACTTTGGGGTCCATTTACTAAAGGCAAATCCACTTTGCACTACAAGTGCAAAGCAAGGAAGAAAACAAAACAACTTTGCTTCTACAGGATTAGATGTTAAAACCATCAGTGCTTCCTCTCTCATTTTCAGCAACTATGCTTGTACTGCAGAGTGACTTTGCCTTTACTAAACCCCAAACTAAATAATCATTTGGGGCAGGGATCCTCAAACTACGGCCCTCCAGCTGTTGTAGAACTACACATCCCATGAGGCCTTGTAATGCACTGACATTCACAGACATGACTAGGCATGATGGGAATTGTAGTTCCTGAACAACTGGAGGGCCGTAGTTTGAAGACCCATGATTTGGGGTGTACACAGCAGTGCTGGAGTGCAATTTGCTTAATGGGGACACTAGTTAGATTGACCTGTGTCCCCAAGAAAAGACACTGGTAGGGTTTTAACCTCACTTCCTGTTCAGCTGTGTGACAGGAAGTGAAGCCAATTTTAAGAAAAGGGACACAAAGCTCAACCCCCAAAAAAACACAAAGCAGGGGTTCTAACACTCACTTGGCTTCCCTCAAACACCCACAATTAGAATAGGATTGCCTTGCCCTAGATTTAAGCACAGTGCTGTAAATCAGCACTTCAAGCCTGTCCACCAATAGCCCCCCCCCCCACAGGCCATGTTTGCAGGTTTTCCTTCATCTTGCACATGTGCTTTAAAAGACAGTCTGGACAGCAATTCTTGATAAGAGAAATCCACAAAACATGTCCTGTCGGGGATACTTGAGGGCTGAGGACCACTACAGTTAAAAGAAAATACTTACCAGTTTGTCTTTAAAGTCATGGGGAATAAACATGGCAAACATTTCATGATTACACACCAGGAAAGAAGCTTAGACAAAAATCACACCTAATTTGTTAGAACCAAAACTATTTCAGCTGCAGCTGTCAAAATATGTTGCATGAAAAAGTAACAAAAAACAAACTTCAAAATTTTAAAGTAATTTTTATTGGTCAACAAAACAAGGAAAGAAAAAAAACAAACACACACAAACAAAAATACATTTCAAAACTCAAAATAAACAGATTTAAAGTCGCAACATATTCACAATTTTTTCATAAAATAAGGCAGCAGAGACAAATACATCAAAGTGAACATCATTTAAAAATAAACACAAACCATTGGCAAAATAAAAACCCATGCAACAAACCACATTTGTGTTCCGCAACAGCATTTCTGCCTGCCCCTATGAGGGCAGCTGAGGACCGATCGATGCACGGTTTCTATAACATGTGCTAGTAATGAAGCAATTGAAATTACATGAACAAATTGCAGTCTCTAATGTGGGTGAGCTTACACCTGGTTAATTAACCCAACCCACGCTCTATGACCATCCAAGTGATTTTCACCTTTTAAAAAGAAAGGATTTTTTCTTAGTGTTTGAGCAGACTCAGTTCATCACACATGTAGGAACAAAGCTGCAATGGCATGAGAGTTTTTTTTTTTTTTTCCCCTGATCTCATGCTTTCCAGCCTGGCCCGGTCATTGACCAGCAATATGGTCCGGGGCTCAAGTGGTTAAAAATTAACAAAACACTAAAGTTAGCCCAATTTTTGGGGATAATGTGAAAGATGATGTTACACCGAGTAAATAGATACCTTACATGTCACGCTTTACTATTGGAAACACTCCTGCAATGGGGCCAAAATTCATTCCGTGAATATCCCCATAGGCGACCTTTTTCTTTTTTTTCCAGGTTACCAGTTTATAGTTACAAAGAAGGTCTAGTGGTAAAAGTATTGCTCTCGCTCTAACGCATGCGTCAATACCTCACATGTGTGGTTTGAACGATGTTTATATATGTGGGCGGGACTTACCCCTACCCATTCACCTGGGGGAAAAAAAATGGAAAAAAATAATACACCACACACATTTAAAAATTAATTTATTAGTTAGCCGGAGGTCTTCTGCCGGGGCCCCCCACCACCACCCCATTAGGCCCCGGGCTTCGCCATCTTCTGCCGGAACCCCCTTCACCAGTGAGGCTCCTTGCCTTTGGGGGAGGGTCCCGGGATTCGTCGGTTTCTGCGGGGGGGTGCACTTGCACCCCACGCCCGTCTTCAGCGCCGTAATTCACCGGGACCCCCTTCACCAGTGAGGCTCCTGCCTTTGGGGGAGGGTCCCGGGCTTCGTCTGTGTTTTCCGCCGGGGGGCGACTCCCGCGGGCTTCTGCGATGCCTTCCGCTTCTGCCTGTCTCCTCCGCGGAGCACAGGGCTTGTCTCCGCTGTCTTCTCCCTTCTCTTCCATTCGATGTTGACACGACGAGGTCCGGCGCTGGAATGCCGTCTGAGCAGCGGGCATGGACTTATATAGGGCAATGCCACCATGTGACCTCAACCCATGTGACATCACATTCCCATCATGCCCAGGGAATGTGATGTCACATGGGTTGAGGTCACATGGTGGCATTGCCCTATATAAGTCCATGCCCGCCGCTGACACGGCATGTCAGCGCGGAACCTCGTCGTGTCAACATCCTATGGAAGAGAAGGAAGAAGACAGCGCAGACAAGCCCTGGGCTCCCGGAGGAGACAGGCAGAAGAAGGAAGAGAGAAGAAAGAAGACGGAAGAAAGCCCTGGCTCCGCGGGGGAGCCAGGCAAAAGAGGGAGCAGAGAAGACAGAAGAGAAAAGACCGGGGAGTTGGCGCACCCCCGGCAGAAGACCAGGAAGACCGGAACCCTGGCGGAAGGCACCGGAAAGACCGGGGGATAGGCGCCATCCCCCGGCAGAAGACCCCGAAGTCCGGATGTCCCCCCTAATGTAAAAGAGCTTAAATGTGGTGGGGGCATCCGGCGGAAGGCTCCGGAGAGGACCGAGGGATGGCGCCCTCCCCCGGCAGAAATCACCGAAGCCCAGGGTCCCGGCAGAAGATTGGGAGAGAAGAAACCCCCCTTGTAAGAGAGCTAAAGAAGAAAGGGGGGGCTCCGGAGCAGATTAATAAAATATTTTATTGTGTGGTGTTTTATTTTACTTTACACTTTCCCCCATGTGAATGGGTAGAGGTACGATGTACCCCATACTCATTCACATAGGGTGGGGGGCCGGTATCTGGGGGCCCCCTTATTAAAGGGAGCTCGCAGATTCCGATTAGCCCCGCCCGCATACCCCGACAACCAATGGCAAGGGTTGTCGGGAAGAGGCTCTTGTCCCTATCGACATGGGGACAAGAGTGCTGTGGGGTGGGGGGGGCAGTGCCCCCCTCCCCCACAGCACACACTCCTCCATGTTGAGGGCATGCGGTCTGGTACGGCTCAGGAGGGGGGGGGGCGCTCGCTTGTCCCCACCCCCATTCCTGTCCGGGCCAGACTGCGTGCTTGGGATGAGGGCTTGGTTTGGATCTGGGGACCAAGCCTAAGAGCCTAATGTAGCCCTGAAGGGGGACCCGCGCCGATTTCAAGTTTGAAATTTGGCGCGGAGTTCCCCTTCAGGGCTGAAAACAGCTCGGAGATTCCCGTGCACCGCGTCACGCAGCGCATTCACGGGTACGCCGCTTGGTATTTACCAAGATTTTCACGGCGTACTGACAAGGCGCACGGGAAGCGCCGAAATTTCTCTCTGCGCATGCCCAGTATGCAAATGAACCTCCCGAGGTTCAGGCGCACTGTGCAAGCGTACGGGGATCTGTTTTCAAAATACACTTTCACTTCGGCCCGCCAAACACATTCAAACACATGTCACTTCACTTCCCCTGCATCCCCCCACCTCCCCCCTAATAAACTCCCGCCCAAGCCCCCGCAATTTACATTTCAATGTGCCGTGCGCCAGGTCTGTACTGGTGCACAATGCACCCTCTCCTGGGCGCACGGAGCACATTAGTAACTAGGGAAATACACTGCACTAGCAGCGTATTTCTTTAGTAAATGACCAAACGGCTGCTACTCCTGCTTTTACTCCATGAGTCATGGAGTAAAGGCTTGGTAAATCAGCCCCTATGTGTTATTAAATGTTATTCCTACCTACTACACTATGGAGTTTTGCTTTATGCTTTATTGAGAGCGGCTGGGACCGTATGTGATGAAAATTACCTGGGACCTTATGTGATGAAAATTACCTGGGCTGCCCTGGATCCAGAGCTATCCCCTGCTGACCTTCATATTACCTAAAGGCTCTAATTAGCCTTTCATGAGGTGAGAGGCTAGTATTTACCTTCTGATTCTGCACTACTACACGGAATGGATCGTGCATTGGATTGCAGCATCATCCTCTAACCTAGCACTATTGAATTTTTGCATCAAGCACTTTATTATTTATTCCACGTTCACTGTGATACAATTATCCTGTTTTTTGCATGGGAATTTTTTTGGGACACTTTGATTACTGGAACATTATTTATTTGGCACATTTAATTAGTGCACCTAACTGGAACATTATTTATTTATTATATATTTTTATTTTTTAGGCACAGACTTTATAGTGCACGTACTGTCATTTGGGTTCACCATTTTACTACGTTTATTTGTGGTTGCATGGATTCACTCTTACAAATGCAATTATCCACATTTTGCTTCATCATATATGATTGTGTATGAACTCAAGACTTTGAGTCATAAATATTGTTTGGATCTCATTATCTTCACACAATCCCTCCTTCACATCATAGTCATTGATGTGAGAGGAGTTTATAGAGGAATTTGGAGTGGAACACATTTTTTTGGACATTATCACACGTTGCTGTGCGTTTTTTTGCCTATTATTATAGTATTATAGAGCACGTACTGTCATTTGGGTTCACCCTTTTACTACGTTTATTTGTGGTTACATGGATTCACTCTTACAAATGCAATTATCCACATTTTTCTTCATCATATATGATTGTGTATGAACTCTAGACATTGAGTCATAAATATTGTTTGGATCTCATTATCTTCACACATCCCCTCCTTCACATCATAAGTCATTGATGTGAGAGGATTATAAAGAGGAATTTGGAGTGGAACACATTTTTTTGGATATTATCACACATTGCTGTGCGTTTCTTGTCTATTTTATTTACTGCAAGCGCCACTACACCCCCTCTTTCTTATATGCTGATTGGTGCGTGAGCACTTTCATGTAGTGGCTGCTGCATATATTTGTTTATTTATTTATACACTTTGGGCCAGATTCACGTAGCTCAGCGGATCTATAGATCCGCTCGATCTACGTGAATTAAGATCCGCTCCCGCAAGTTTAGGAGGCAAGTGGCTAATTCACAAACCACTTACCTCCAAACTTGCGACGGCGGATCCTAAATCCCCCAGCGGAATTCAAATTCCGCGGCTAGGGGAGTGTCATATTTAAATCAGGCGCGTTCCCGCGCCGATTTAAATGCGCATGCGTCGTCCGTGGAATTTCCCGGCGTGCATTGCTCCCACTGACGTTACTAGGACGTCAGTGGTTGCGACGTGAGCGGGACTTGCGACGCACGTGTTCGTGAATCGGCGTACGCAAACGACGTAGGAAAATTCAAATTCGACGCGGGAACGCCGGCTATACTTAACATTGGCTGCGCCTGATAAAAGAAGGGGTAAGTATACGACGGAAAACCGCTACGGAAACGACGTAAGAACACTGCGACGGGTCCGCGTACGTTCGTGAATTTGCGTATCTCGCTGATTTACATATTATTTATCGTAAATCAGCGGGAACGCCCCCGGCGCCATTTTTAAATTTAAAAAAAGATCCGACAGTGTAACACAGTGTAACACTGTCGGATCTAGCCCTATCTATGCGTAACTGATTCTATGAATCAGGTGCATAGATAGGACCAGTTTACGTCAGAGATACGATGGTGTATCTGTAGATACACTGTCGTATCTCTTTGTGAATCTGGCCCATAGTTTATTAGTTAGGTTACCCTAGGTTAGTTGTGGTTTTGCGCATTGGTTCCCCCCTTTTATATTAAAAGTTAAATTCATACATTTCCTTTGAGGTCACTGCGATCCTTGTCCCCAGGTATTTCAGACTATGCCACTGCTGGGCTCTGAGGAAGAGGTCTCTGTCACCTCGAAACGCGTCAGCCAGCAGCAACGCACCTCGCCACCCCCCCTACATTCTGGAGTGTGGTTCGAGGGGTATTTCAATTATCATTTGACAAGCCTTTTATCATTCTTTGTTTGTGAGTAGTTTTCATTATTTTATTTTTCCATTAAAATTTGCCAAACGGTAGTACACAAGGCTGGTGCGCCTTTCTTTCTCCCTTTTTGTATTTCAGACTATGAGCTGCCCATTTAAACTTAAAACTTAGTTCCAATCCTTTTGATATTTCTTTTGGTATTGCTATCATCATGGCCTCTGACTTACTACAACTTATTTTAAAATATGAAAGTCTGCCGTATAATTCCATTTCCTTGATCAGGATCGGTAATGACACCGTCGGATTTGTTATTGCAAATAGCATGTCGTCAGCATATGCTGCTATTTTATGTTGTGTTCCTTTTATTTCAATTCCTTTGATATCTTTGTTAAGTCTTATTTTACATAAGAAGGGTTCTAAAGTCAAGGCGAATATCAGGGGTGATAAGGGGCAGTCTTGTCTTGTCCCATTTTTTATCTTAAAGGGGGATGAGGTTACTCCATTCACCTTTACCTGCGCCGCAGGGTTCTTATACATGCTTGCAATCCTTCCAATCATCTTCTCTCCTAGTTTTATATGCCGTAGAACTGAGAACATGAACTCCCACCCCACCCGATCAAAAGCTTTTTCGGCATCCGTCCCCAGGAACACGCAAGGAATTTTAGACGAATCTGCTATATGTATCAAATTTATTGCTCTAATAGTATCATCTCTTGCCTCTCTTGTTGGAATAAAGCCTGCCTGATCTTGATGGATCAAGGAGGGAAGATATTGTTGCAGTCTAAGGGCCAGTATCTTACTGAATATTTTAAGATCCACATTAAGCAAGGATATCGACCTATAACTACCGCATTGCCTCAGATCTTTACCCTCCTTTGGAATCACTGCTATTGTGGCTTTTGTTGTTTCAGAGTGAAAGTCTGATTTATTTCCCACCTCATTGAACATTTTAACCATAAAGAGCAGTGGCGGAACTACCGCCATAGCGACCCACTCGGGCGCTATGGGGCCCGCAGCCGAGTGGGGCCCGGTGAGCAGAGTCGGCTCTTTAATTAGGCGATCGCCAATTTGCCTTCAAGGTGTTGTGCGGGACAGACAGGGACTCGCGAGCGGCGGGTGCTGAACATAGCCGCAGACTGAAGGAGCTGAGCAAACAAGTGACATTGCTACTATCGTTCCTGGGGTGGATGGTGGGCAGGCTCAGGCTGCCTGCATCCAATAGCAGGCTGCCTGGCTCCCAGGCTCCACCTAAAGTCGGCGATGGCGGCCCCAGTGCATGGCGGGAGTTGTAGTTCTCCCACAGAGCACAGGCACACAGACTTCAACTTGCCCGTCTGGTGCCTGTGCTCTGCAGAGAGACTACAACTCCCAGATTGCACTGCAGAGAGCGCGGGAGAGATAGAAGTTGCTTCTCCCTCAGAGTCCTGCTGCCTTTAGTCGTGGAGGAGGAGGACCAAGTCACCAAGGTGAAGAGCAGAAGGTGGTCTCTGGGAGTGGGACTACAATGTCCAGCATGTCTGGGAGTGGGACTACAATGTCCAGCATGTCTGTGGAGGACTAACTTAGTGCGAGGCTGGAGGGGGAAGTATTGTGTATCAGTCCAGGGTCTCTCACTCTCAGTATAACGTGTCTTTGCAGTGTGAGGAGGAGCCCTGAACATCCTGATACCCACTGAACACTGTATCCACATATCCCAATTACCACATGTCAGCAGCCCCCTCCCTCTGCCCCCTAAGCCTCTTATCTCCCCCTTCCATTCCCCCATTATTTTCTTCACCCCCTTTCTCTTCTCTCCTCACTTGCTCCATCCTCTCTCTCCATCTGTCCTCTTCCCCCCTCTGTCCTCTCTACCTACATCCCTCTGTTCACTCTTGCTTCCCCCCCTCCTGCTGTCCAGGCTATCCTCCCCCCATCCACTCTCCTCTCCCCATCCCTCTCTCTATCCTCTCCCCCTCCCTCTAGCTATCCTTTCCCCCTCCCTCTTTCCACTCTCTCCTCTCCACCCCCCTCTTTCTATTCTCTCCCCTCCCTCTTTCCATTCTCTCCTCTCCCCCTTCTTCTATCCTCTTCCCCTCCTCTGTCCACGCTAAGCTCCCCCTATCCACTCCCTCCCTCTCTATTCTCTCCCCCTCCCTCTGTCCACGCTATCCCTCCCCTATCCACTCCTTCTCCCTCTCTGTATCCTCTCCCCTCACTCTCTCCCCTCCCTCTCTATCCTCTTTCCCCTCCCTCTCGATCCTCTCTCCCCTCCCTCTCTATCCCCTCTCTCCTCCCTCTATCTATCCTTTCCCCCTCCCTCTATCTATCTATCTTTTCCCCCTCCCTCTTTCCACTCTCTCCTCTCCACCCCCCTCTTTCTATTCTCTCCCCTCCCTCTTTCCATTCTCTCCTCTCCCCCCTCTTCTATCCTTTTCCCCTCCTCTGTCCACGCTATACTCCCCCTATTCACTCCCTCCCTCTCTATCCTCTCCCCCTCCCTCTGTCCAAGCTATCCTCCCCCTATCCACTCCCTCTATCCTCTCCCCTCCCTCTCTCTATCCTCTCCCCATCCCTCTCTCTATCCTCTCCCCATCCCTCTCTCTATCCTCTACCCATCCCTCTCTCTATCCCTCTCTCTATCCTCTCCCCATCCCTCTCTCTATCCTCTCCCCATCCTCTCCCCATCCCTCTCTCTATCCTCTCCCCATCCCTCTCTCTATCCTCTCCCCATCCCTCTCTCTATCCTCCCCCCATCCCTCTCTCTATCCTCCCCCCATCCCTCTCTCTATCCTCTCCCCATCCCTCTCTCCATCCCTCTCCCCATCCCTCTCTCCATCCCTCTCTCTATCCTCTCCCCATCCCTCTCTCCATCCCTCTCTCCATCCCTCTCTCCATCCCTCTCTCCATCCCTCTCTCCATCCCTCTCCCCATCCCTCTCTCCATCCTCTCCCCATCCCTCTCTCTATCCTCTCCCCATCCCTCTCTCTATCCTCTCCCCCTCCCTCTCTCTATCCTCTCCCCCTCCCTCTAGCTATCCTTTGCGCCTCCCTCTTTACACTCTCTCCTCTCCACCTCCCTCTTTCTATTCTTTCCCCCTCCCTCTTTCCACTCTCCCCCCTCTTCTATCCTCTTCCCCTCCCTCTGTCCATGCTATGCTCCCCCTATCCACTCCCTCCCTCCCCTCCCTCTCTATTCTCTGCCCCCTCTCTATTCTCTCCCCCCTCCCTCTGTCCACGCTATCCCTCCCCTAGCCACTCTTTCTAGCCTCTCCTTCTCCCTCTCTGTATCCTCTCCTCCTCCTTCTCTCTATCCTCTCCTCCTCCCTCTTTCTATTCTTTCCCCCTCCCTCTTTCCACTCTCTCCTCTCCCCCCTCTTCTATCCTCTTCCCCTCCCTATGTCCACGCTAAGCTCCCCCTATCCACTCCCTCCCTCTCTATTCTCTCCCCCTCCCTGTCCACGCTATCCCTCCCCTATCCACTCCTTCTCCCTCTCTGTATCCTCTCCCCTCACTCTCTCCCCTCCCTCTCTATGCTCTCTCCCCTCCCTCTCTATGCTCTCTCCCCTCCCTCTCTATCCCCCCCTCCCTCTGTCCACTCTCTCTTCTCCCTCTCTTCTCTCCTCTCCCCCTCCCTTTGTCCACACTCTCCTCTCCCTCTTTCTATCCTCTCTATCCCACTTCCCCCTGTCCACTCTGATCTCCCCACACCCTCTCTCTATCCACCCTCCCCTCCCTCTATCCTCTCCCTCCACCCTCTGTCCACTCTCTCCTCTCCCCCTCCTGCTCTCTATTCTCTCCCCCTCCCTCTATCTACTCTCTTCTCTCCCCATGCCCTCTCTCTATCCTCTCCCCTCCCTCTCTCTCTCTCCCTCTCCCCTTCCTCTCTCTCTCCCTTCCCTCTGCTCACTGTCTGCTCTACTCTCTCCCACCTCCCTCTGTCCACTCTGATCTCCCCCACACCCTCTCTCTATACCCCTCCCTCTGCCCACTCTCTGTATCCTCTCCTCCCTCTGTTCACTCTTATCTCCCCCCTCTATCCTCTCCCCCTCCCTCTGCCCACTCTCTCCTCACCCTCTCTCTATCCTCTCCCTCCCCTCTCTCTATTCTCTCCCACATCTCTCTGTCTGCTCTGATCCCCCCCACCCTCTCTCTACCCCCTCCCTCTGTCTACTCTCTCCTCTCCCCCTCTCTTTATCCTCTCCCACATCTCTCTGTCTGCTCTGATCCCCCCACCCTCTCTCTACTAAACTCCCTCTGTCTACTCTCTTCTCCCCCCTCTCTTTACTCTCACCTCCCCCCTCTATATCCTCTCTGCCCCCTGTCTTTTCTCCCCCTCCTTCTCTCCTCTCCCCCTCTGTCTACTCTCTGTCCTCTTCCCCCATCCCTTTCTCTGTCCTCTCTCCCTCCCCTCCCTCGGTTTCCCCCGTTCTCTTTCTGCCCTCTTGCCCCCTCCTTTTCTCTCACCTCTCCCTCTCCTCTTTATGTGCTCTTTCCCCTTCCCCTCTACTCCCTCTGTCCTATCCCCCCCTCTCCCTCCTCCTCCAGGATCATGTATTGTGTAAAGACCATGGACCTCTACATCGGAAGCATGGGGCCTCATGGACACTATGAACAGCGAGGTCTAGAGCAGTGTTTCCCAACTCCAGTCCTCAAGGCACACCAACAGGTTATTTAAATTTTTGTTTTGCTGTTCAAAATTAATATAAGCTGTTGCTTGGGTACTGTGCCACATGAGTGTAGTAATGTGTTGTTCAATGGCATTAGTTTATTTTTTTTTGGAGGGGGGGCCCCCATACAACATTTTGCTATGGGGCCCTGTGATTTCTGGTTACGGCCCTGATAAAGAGTATAAGTTCTGGGCAAAGTGATTTATAATACTGGGCTGTAAGGCCATCTGGGCCTGGTGCTTTCCCATTTTCTAATGATTTTATTGCTCCTCTCACCTCTTCTACTGTTATTGGTGATTCCAACTCCTCAGTATCTGCTATAGACAGACATGGCATTTTACTTAATGTTAAGTATTCTTCCATTCCGTCTTGGTCTGGGGCCTCCAAATCTACATTATAAAGTGAGGAGTAAAAATCACCAAAGGCATCCGCAATTTGTCCTGGCATTTGAACCTCCGTTCCATCCTGCTTCTTAATTAGGGGTATATAAGTCCTTGCTTGTACATCTCTTAGTGCTCTAGCTAATTGTCTTCCGCATTTGTTACCTGATTCATAACTACATTTGCGACCTATCTGTAATGCCATTTTGGCTTTATATTGTAGTAGATCTATGACCTGGGTCCTTATTTTAAATAATTCTTGTTCCACTGCCGTTGTCTGAGCATGTTTATGTTTTGCTTCTAGTATATGAATCTTTGTTAGTAATTCAGTTAATTTAGCCTCCCTAATTTTCTTAATTCTTGAGACATGCTTAATCAGAATTCCTCGTATTACGGCTTTGTGCGTTTCCCAGATTACCCCTGTGGGGCTTTCCGAGTTATCGTTTGTTTGAAAAAAGAATACTAATTCTTTCTGTACGTCCTCTAGGACCCTTGGGTCCTGGAGGAGACTCTCATTAAGTTTCCAGTTGGTTACCATTGAATATTTCCCTTCTACTGGTTGGTATTTTAGAAAAATTGGCGCATGATCAGACCAGGTAATTATACTGATTGAGGTTTCTTTAACAAATTGTAATTGTTTATGTGGGATTAAAAAAATATCTATTCTTGAGTAAGACCTATGAGGGTTGGAAAAGAAGGAGAAATATTTTTCATTCGGGTGTAATAATCTCCATATATCTACTACTCTTGCCTCTATCAATGCCTTTGAAATCCCCTTTCTAACTTTAGCTGGTACTGATGATATTTCCCCTGATGTATCTTCACATGGTATTAAAGGGATATTCGCATCTCCTCCCATAATTAACTGCCCTTCTGAAAACTCCACGAGTACACCCAACATTCTTTTAAAAAATATATCTTGTTGAACATTTGGGGCATAGTAAGTTACAAATGTCATTGTGATCCCTCTGATTGTTCCTTTAATAAACAAGTATCTTCCTGCTGCATCTATCAAGACTTCCCTATGTTCCCACGCTACTCTGTTAGATATCATAATAGATACTGCCTTAGTCTTTGCCTCTGGGTTAGTTGCATGGTATACCGTTGAGTATTCTCTGCTCCTAAGTAAATTCAACTTTTCCTCTTTAAAATGAGTTTCTTGAATAAAGGCAATATCTACCTGGTATCTCTTGAGATCCTGTGCTAACATTCGGCGTTTTTCCGGAATATTTAGTCCTTTGACATTAAATTACATAATCTGTAAAGTTTCCATTTTTCCCTTTTCCTTTTCCTACCTTACCCCGTTTAAAGCTGGTCGAAGTTTGAATGGAGGACTAACAGTACACAAGGTCCAAAGAGAGAGAATAAAGAATAACAGTATTCTCTGACGCTGAGGGGGAGAGGGGAGAGGGGAGAGGGGAGAAAAAAAAAAAAAACCCAAAAAACCCCCCCCCAAAAAAAAAACCAAAAGGAAAGAAAAAAAAAATCCCCTAATAACTCGACAACCAACCCCTACTTGGCCGCACAAGTCAGTAAAGCTTCTTGCTTTATACACTCAATTCCCAACCTATAGTTGAGTGTTGGCCTATTGAGGGGTTAGGGTAGAGAGCAGCTGAGTCAGAGCGGACTCTCCGTCCATAGCCCACCTATTTATATATATATAAACAATTTAGTAGCGTTATTCATTTTGTCCCGTCAAACAACAAACACAAAAAAAAAAAGAAACCCCCCTCAGGAGGAAAAATCCCAATATCTTCATTAAATCATACACCTCCTTTTCCTCTCGTCTCCCCTAATTTTCCCTCCCCCTCTCCTCCTTCCTCCCTCTCATCACCCTCCGCCCCCTCCCCCTCTCCTCCTCTTCCTCTCTCCACCTGCCTCTCATATCTCTCATTACCCATATTTCTTAACCATCCTCCGGGTACTATTTCTAATCCTGTGACTCCATCTCCTCTCAATGTAAAGAAAGGAAAAAAAAAAAAAAGGGTCTATCTTACCATTTACATTTAGCCAGTTAGAGGGGTCTCCCCTAATCCCCCATGTGGCCTAATTATTTCCAGTGTCCGTGTTCAATAACATCACAATCCCCTACTCCTCCCTCCCCTCCCCTCATCTATCTATCGTGTACCTCCCCCCTCGCTCATACCAGCTAGGTGGGGGTCTCCTCTACGCCCATTAGTACCCACTTGTGTCCAGTGTCCTGTGATAGTGTACAATAACATCATTGCCCCCCCTCCCACCCTCCCCCCATAGTTCTGATGCTTTTAATATGATTGATGTTTCACTACTATATAAATTATGTTTCTTATTTTTTCTTGATTATTTAACAATCAGATGTGATGCTTGGAGCGTAAACCTATATAGATCAGTACCATATGCTATTCCAATCCAACAATTTTTTCCTCCTTATTTTTCCCCCTCGCCCCCCCCCCTCATTCTTAATCTTATTTTCCAAGGAATTATTAAACGTAAATTTATATTCATATTTTATGTATTCATAGTGGTACCTGCATTTATATAAATGCATTTAGTGCAGAATATCGCACACACAGGGGCATTCCACATTGCTAACTCTCCCCAGATGTCTTTCTATCTTTCCCCCTTTTCAGTTTTCCTTTTTCCCATTTCAATCTATCAATGGTCAATTGCCAGCCGTTGAGATATTTCTCTCCCCTTGATACAGTGGTTTGATCACATATCTCCACTATGAAGATATGTAATCGCACCACTAGATGGAGCTATGCGTCTTGGAGCGATACCTCTCATGCAGTACGTCGCTTTGCCCTTGCGACGCCCATGCATGTTGAGGAGAGACGCGGCCGTTGCGGATGACGTCACACGGACGCACCGTGTTGTACGCCCTCTCCGCTCTGAGCAGGGCTCTATTTAAGCTCCCGCACTGGAGACACCAGTCGCTGCAGTCTCTCGGGAGACTTGTGGAGAAGTTTGCCACCGCCATTACCAATCAGGTACGCCTCTTTCTAAGGCTAATAGCTTTGCCATTTCTTTATCCAGCACCATTTGTATTAATAATTGCCTTCCCATTCCCCTTTTTATTCACCAGGTTTACCGTTGCCCTAATAGCCTTCGTGAGGCTGATAATCAGGCATGGTTACCCTCTGTACTCTTCTTACCAGGGAGCTCAATCTTTTTTGATTTGTGGCAGGGGATAAAGAAACGTCCTTTCTTCCTCCCTTCCCACTAGGCATTATCCTCCTCCATTGAAGGTAGAGTGCTATTCTTATTAATGTTATTTAATGAGTGTTTTGTCCATCATACTTCAATTTAATTTTTATAACCTTAAACTATTCCTTGTTTATTATCCTCCATACCTTTCACCCTATTCTGGGGTCATTTCACTACTTATCTAAAAACGTCCAGCAGCCCGGACATAGCTAACCCTTTTGCTAGGAAATCCCTATGCTTAATGTCTACATCCTATGGATTATTACCAATGCTCTTAACACTATCTGTGAGTATTCATTTTAGCTTCCTTAGCCAATCAATTATTACCTTTTGAATTTTGTCCATCTCCTTGTATACATTATTACTTTATAACCCTGCTCCCATTGTATTTTTGAGGGAATGCTCTATGGTTGACTACACCATTCGGTTCTCATGACCACTCCCTCCCTTCTTTCTTCCCCTCATTCTCTCTCTCTTTCCCCCGCCCCTCCCCCCGCTCCTTCCCTCCTTTTCCCAAACCTCCTCCCCGCCCCCCTCTTTTTTTCTCCCCTCTTTCCTCTCCCTTCTCCCTCTTTTTCTCACTATTCCATCCCTTTCCTTTCTCCCCCTCCCCCCTCCCCCCCCTTTCATCTCGGGTATAGTGTTGCTCTGTGCCTGCCCTTATGTGTGTTTTTATAATCATTTTTGTCATTGTCCAAACTGATTCACTTTTTCGATTTTATCTGCTCTGTTTTTTTGTTTCTATGTTTTGTCCAATGTTGTTCTGCAGCCAACCATACTGAGACTAAGCGAGGAAGCGCTGTAAGACAGCGCAAAACCGGTTGAGTCAGCTAACCTAGCAAGCCATACCATCGCAGACATCCCCTGCCTGCACCTCCATAACAACACAGGACCATCATTTGTATTTATGGGTTGCCTTTCGTGCCTTGAAAGTCTCCAACCTTATTGTTGATAGACTGTTATCCTTTACTATTCCTGTTATTGTACTTGGATAGGCTTGCCAAGTTAGCCCATTAGATAGTTTTGCTGCAAATGGCAATCTTCTTTTATTATGTATTATAATTTTTCTTTTTATGTCTTAATAAATCCAGAAATCTTTTAGAGAAAATGATTCTCTGTGTGACTATATTCTGACCAACCAATTGTGCCTAAAAAGTCCAACAACTAGCCCTTAGTTATCTCCTCTACCATATACATCAGGACGTGGCACACTTCCATACCTCAATATCCACATGCATACTACATGTGAGGATATTCTCATCCCTCTCTTTAATCTTTCATATTATTTGTTTGGTACTACTGGGTCAATTACCTGCCAATGTCTATCGTTACCGTTGTCCTCCTGGGGTGCATGCCTCATCTAAAGTCCCACCCTTGCTTTTCCTTGCTCTAAGTATCGGGGATGGAAGCGCTAGGCTCTATGCCTTGCGCTTCATTTAAAGTCCCACCCGTTTAGTGTTCTCTATTCACAAGATCTACTTGTCATACACAATTTATATATCAAAACATAGGTATTTTTGTCTGGTTTCAGGCAATGTGATCAGTTTTGTGATACATATTTTAGTTTTAGTTCCTGGAGCTTCTAAAGGACAAGAGCCTGAAATTTTCTCTCATTGACTCTCATGTTAAAAAGTCTAAAAAATGTTCCTGCAAAACACACAAAGACACTCTTTTCTAAATCGCTGACATGGCCACATTTTTAAGTTTATCAACATAAATTTCATATCGATGCGTTCACAAGGGCCGTGTCTTTCAAACGGTGTAGTCGCTGTATCGATTGCATGTACGGTTGTGGATTTATTAAGTTTTGTTTGAAGGCGTATTTCATGTATTTGGTCTGTGAATAAAAGGCGTTTGTAATGGAATTTCTTTCCATAAATAGCTTTCCTCACCTCAGTGCAATATTCCTCCTCACTGACCTGGGGGGGGAAACCTCTTGAGGGGGGAGGGGCGACCAGGAAGTCAGGATACTCTCTACTTTGCAGATAGAGAAAGGAGCTGTGTGTCCTAAAGATAGTGTAGTGGTTATGGAGAATGGATTTGGCGTGGGCTCAGCTATTCAGCATTCCCATGTGCATTTTCCTCAGGAAATGCATTTTCTAGTCCTTCTTAATTTTAATCCGTACGTTTTTGGCTCTGCGTAACTTCTGCATACTTTCAGCTATTGAGACCATTCAACTTTTAAAATGTTCATCTCGTTCAGCTAACGATGGGACTTCAAGTTTTTTTGTACTATTTATACTTTTTAAAATATTAAGCTTTTAGACACTTTTTTTTTAACATTGAAGTCAATGAGAACATGCTTTTTACCGCTTCAAATCACACGTGCTGCCAAAAGTTTCAGCTCCTTCATACTTTCACTTACAGACACCAAACAAACTTTAAAACGGTCACAAAATATTCAGCTATCCAAACATGACTTTTCAGATTGATATCTTTTACGGTTTTTGTGAAAAAGCAATTTACGTTTAGTGATTTTTTCAGAAAATTTAATCGGTTATAATGAATTCCTATGGAGCAGGTTTACAGTGTGTCATGTGACCTTTACAGTGGAGATCATTGTAAAAAAAATATCTTTAAAAAAATGGGAAAAAAATCGCTCTCACGCCCACAAGATCTACTTGTCATACACAATTTATATATCAAAACGTAGGTATTTTTGTCTGGTTTCAGGCAATGTGATCAGTTTTGTGATACGTATTTTAGTTTTAGTTCCTGGAGCTTCTAAAGGACAAGAGCCTGAAATTTTATCTCATTGACTCTCATGTTAAAAAGTCTAAAAAAATTCCCAGCAAAACACAAAAAGACACTCTTTTTTAAATCGCTGACATGCCCACATTTTTAAGTTTATCAACATAAATTTCATATCGATGCGTTCACAAGGGCCGTGTCTTTCAAACGGTGAAGTCGCTGTATCGATCGCATGTTCGGTTGTGGATTTATTAAGGTTTGTTTGAAGGAGTATTTCACGTATTTGGTATGTGAATTAAAAGGCGTTTGTAATGGTATTTCTTTCCATAAATAGCTTCCTTTACCTCAGTGCAATATTCCTCCTCACTGACCTGGGGGGGAGGGAAACCTCTTGAGGGGGGAGGGGCGACCAGGAAGTCAGGATACTCTCTACTTTGCAGATAGAGAAAGGAGCTGTGTGTCCCAAAGATAGTGTAGTGGTTATGGTGAATGGCTTTGGCGCGGGCTCAGCAAATCAGCTATTCAGCATTCCCATGCGCATTTTCCTCAGGAAATGCATTTTCTAGTCTAGTTCTTAATTAGTGGGAATGCTTTAATAAGCATTCCCAGTATTGATATTCGTTTTTTATTATTTTTCTCCTTTATTATTAGTGGGAATGCTTTAATAAGCATTCCCAATATTGATATTCGTTTTTTATTATTTTTCTCCTTTATTATTCCGTACGTTTTTTGGCTCTGCGTAACTTCTGCATACTTTCAGCTATTGAGACCATTCAACTTTTAAAATGTTCATCTCATTCAGCTAATGATGGGACTTCTTCAAGTTTTTTTGTACTATTTATACTTTTTAAAATATTAAGCTTTTAGACACTTTTTTTTAACATTGAAGTCAATGAGAACATCCTTTTTCCCGCTTCAAATCACACACGCTGCCAAATGCTTCTTCTCCTTCATACTTTCACTTACAGACACCAAACAAACTTTAAAGCGGTCACAAAATATTCAGCTATCCGAAAATGACTTTTTAGATTGATATCTTTTACGGTTTTTGTGAAAACGCAATTTACGTTTACTGATTTTTTCAGAAAATGGAATCGGTTATAATGTAATCCTATGGAGCAGGTTTAGAGTGTGTCATGTGACCTTTAGAGTGGAGATCATCCACAAAAAATATTATCTTTAAAAAAAAGGGGGAACAAATTGCTCTCACGCCCACAAGATCTACTTGTCATACACAATTTATATATCAAAACGTAGGTATTGTTGTCTGTTTTCAGGCAATGTGATCAGTTTTGTGATATGTATTTTAGTTTTAGTTCCAGGAGCTTCTAAAGGACAACAGCCTGAAATTTTCTCTCATTGACTCATGTTAAAAAAAATCTAAAAAATGTTCCTGCAAAACACACAAAGACTCTCTTTTCTAAATCGCTGACATGGCCACATTTTTAAGTTTATCAACATAAATTTCATATCGATGCGTTCACAAAAGCCTTGTGTTTCAAATGGTGTAGTCGCTATATCGATCGCATGTACGGTTGTGGATTTATTAAGTTTTGTTTGAAGGCTTAATTCATGTATTTGGTCTGTGAATTAAAAGCGTTTTTAATGCTATTTCTTTCCATAAATAGCTTTCTACCTCAGTGCAATATTTCTCCTCACTGACCTGTTGGGAGGGGAAACCTCTTGAGGGGGAGGGGCGACCACAAAGTCAGGATACTCTCTACTTTGCAGATAGAGAAAGGAGCTGTGTGTCTTAAAGATAGTGTAGTGGTTATGGTGAATGGCTTTGGCGCGGGCTCAGGAATTCAGCTATTCAGCATTCCCACTCGCATTTTCCTCAGGAAAGGCATTGTCTAGTTAGTGGGAATGCTTTAATAAGCATTCCCAGTATTGATATTCATTTTTTATTATTAGTGGGAATGTTTTAATAAGCATTCCCAGTATTGATATTCGTTTTTTATTATTCTTCTTCTTAATTTTAATTAGTGGGAATGCTTTAATAAGCATTCCCAGTATTGATATTCGTTTTTTATTATTCTTCTTAATTTTAATTTTATTATTCCGTACGTTTTTTGGCTCTGCGTAACTTCTGCATACTTTCAGCTATTGAGACCATTCAACTTTTAAAATGTTCATCTCGTTCAGCTAACGATGGGACTTCAAGTTTTTTTGTACTATTTATACTTTTTAAAATATTAAGCTTTTAGACACTTTTTTTAACCTTGAAGTCAATGAGAACATCCTTTTTCCTGCTTCAAAACACACGTTCTGCCAAAAGTTTCAGCTCCTTCATACTTTCACTTACAGACACCAAACAAACTTTAAAGCGGTCACAAAATATTCAGCTATCCAAACATGACTTTTTAGATTGATATCTTTTACGGTTTTTGTGAAAACGTAATTTACGTTTACTGATATTTTCAGAAAATGTAATCGGTTATAATGAATTCCTATGGAGGGGATTTAGAGTGTGTCATGTGACCTTTAAAGTGCAGATCATTGAAAAAAAAATTATCTTTAAAAAAAGGGGAAACAAATTGCTCTCACGCCCACAAGATCTACTTGTCATACACAATTTATATATCAAAACGTAGCTATGCTTGTCTGGTTTCAGGCAATGTGATCAGTTTTGCGATAGGCATTTGACTTTTAGTTCCAGGAGCTTCTAAAGGACAAGCACCTCAAACTCCCTCCCATTGACCGTCATGTTAAAAAGTCTAAAAAATGTTTCTGCAAAACGCACAAAGACGCTCTTTTCTAAATCGCTGACATGGCCACATTTTTAAGTTTATCAACATAAATTTCATATCGATGCGTTCACAAGGGCCGTGTCTTTCAAACGGTGAAGTCGCTGTAACGATCGCACGTACGGTTGTGGATTTATTAAGTTTTGTTTGAAGGCGTATTTCACGTATTTGGTCTGTGAATTAAAAGGCGTTTGTAATGGAATTTCTTTCCATAAATAGCTTTCTACCTGAGTGCAATATTCCTCCTCACTGACCTGGGGGAGGGGAAACCTCTTGAGGGGGAGGGGCGACCAGGAAGTCAGGATACTCTCTACTTTGCAGATAGAGAAAGGAGCTGTGTGTCCTAAAGATAAAGTAGTGGTTATGGTGAATGGCTTTGGTGCGGGCTCAGCAATTCAGCATTCCCACTCGCATTTTCCTCAGGGAATGCATTTTCTAGTTTTAATTTAATTTTTCTCCTTTATTCCGTACGTTTTTTGGCTCTGCGTAACTTCTGCATATTTTCAGCTATTGAGACCATTCAACTATTAAAATGTTCATCTCGTTCAGCTAACGATGGGACTTCAAGTTTTTTTGTACTATTTATACTTTTTAAAATATTAAGCTTTTAGACGCTTTTTTTTAACATTGAAGTCAATGAGAACATCCTTTTTCCTGCTTCAAAACACACGTTCTGCCAAAAGTTTCAGCTCCTTCATACTTTCACTTACAGTCACCAAACAAACTTTAAAGCGGTCACAAAATATTCAGCTATCCGAAAATGACTTTTTAGAATGATATCTTTTACGTTTTTTGTGAAAACGCAATTTACGTTTAGTGATTTTTTCAGAAAATTTTATCGGTTATAATGTGTTTCTATGGAGCAGCTTTAGAGTGTGTCATGTGACCATTACAGCACAGATCATCCACAAAAAAAAATTATCTTTAAAAAAGGGGGAACAAATTGCTCTCACGCCCACAAGATCTACTTGTCATACACAATTTATATATCAAAACGTAGGTATTTTTGTCTGGTTTCAGGCAATGTGATCAGTTTTGTGATAGGCATTTGACTTTTAGTTCCAGGAGCTTCTAAAGGACAAGCGCCTCAAACTCCCTCCCATTGACCGTCATGTTAAAAAGTCTAAAAAATGTTTCTGCAAAACACACAGACGCTCTTTTCTAAACCGCTGACATGGCCACATTTTTAAGTTTATCAACATAAATTTCATATCGATGCGTTCACAAGGGCCGTGTCTTTCAAACGGTGAAGTCGCTGTATCGATCGCATGTACGGTTGTGGATTTATTAAGGTTTGTTTGAAGGCGTAATTCATGTATTTGGTCTGTGAATTAAAAGCGTTTGTAATGGTATTTCTTTCCATAAATAGCTTTCTACCTCAGTGCAATATTCCTCCTCACTGACCTGGGGGGGAGGGGGGAAACCTCCTGAGGGGGGAGGGGCAACCAGGAAGTCAGGATACTCTCTACTTTGCAGATAGAGAAAGGAGCTGTGTGTCCTAAAGATAGTGTAGTGGTTATGGTGAATGGCTTTGGTGCAGGCTCAGCTATTCAGCATTCCCACTCGCATTTTCCTCAGGAAATGCATTGTCTAGTTCCGTACGTTTTTTGGCTCTGTGTAACTTCTGCATACTTTGAGCTATTGAGACCATTCAACTATTAAAATGTTCGTCTCGTTCAGCTAACGATGGGACTTCTTCAAGTTTTTTGTACTATTTATACTTTTTAAAATATTAAGCTTTTAGACACTTTTTTTAACATTGAAGTCAATGAGAACATGATTTTTACCACTTCAAATCACGTGTCCTGCCAAAAGTTTCAGCTCCTTCATACTTTCACTTACAGACACCAAACAAACTTTAAAGCGGTCACAAAATATTCAGCTATCCAAACATGACTTTTTAGATTGATATCTTTTACGTTTTTTGTGAAAAAGCAATTTACATTTACTGATTTTTTCAGAAAATGTAATCGGTTATAATGTAACCCTATGGAAGGGATTTAGAGTGTGTCATGTGACCTTTAGAGTGGAGATGATTGAAAAAAAAGTTATCTTTAAAAAAAGGGGAAACAAATTGCTCTCACGCCCACAAGATCTACTTGTCATACACAATTTATATATAAAAACGTAGGTATGTTTGTCTGGTTTCAGGCAATGTGATCAGTTTTGTGATAGGCATTTGACTTTTAGTTCCAGGAGCTTCTAAAGGACAAGAGCGACAAAACCACTCTCATTAACTCTCATGTTAAAAATTTTAAAAAAGCTCCTGCAAAACACACAAAGATGCTCTTTTCTAAATCGCTGACATGCCCACATTTTTAAGTTTATCAACATAAATTTTATACCGATTTGTTCACAAAAGCCTTGTGTTTCAAACGGTGAAGTCGCTGTATCGATCGCATGTACGGTTGTGGATTTATTAAGTTTTGTTTGAAGGCTTCAATAACTGATTTTGTGTGTGGATTCAAGCGTTTCTAATGGTATTTTGATTCCCTAAATAGCTTTCTTTACCTCAGTGCAGTCCTCCTCCCCCACCTCATGTGGAGAAAGCCTCTTGAGGGGGGAGGGGCGACCAGGCAAGTCAGGACACTCTCTATATTGCAGATAGAGAAAGGAGCTGTGTGATATTAGGCTTTATAAGTACTGAAGGAACACTGCTTGTATGTCCTAAAGATACTGTAGTGGTTATGGTGAATGGCTTTTGTGCGGGCTCAGCAATTCAGCTATTCAGCATTCCCACTCTCATTTTCCTCAGGAAATGCATTGTCTAGTTTTAATTTTATTATTCCGTACGTTTTTTGGCTCTGCGTAACTTCTGCATACTTTCAGCTATTGAGACCATTCAACTTTTAAAATGTTCATCTCGTTCATCTAATGATGGGACTTATTCAAGTTTTTTTGTACTATTTATACTTTTTAAAATATTAAGCTTTTAGACACTTTTTTTTAACATTGAAGTCAATGAGAACATCCTTTTTCCTGCTTCAAAACACACGTTCTGCCAAAAGTTTCAGCTCCTTCATACTTTCACTTACAGACACCAAACAAACTTTAAAGCGGTCACAAAATATTGATATCTTTTACGGTTTCTGTGAAAACGCAATTTACGTTTAGTGATCTTTTCATAAAATTTTATCGGTTATAATGTAATCCTATGGAACAGTTTTAGAGTGTGTCATGTGACCTTTAGAGTGCAGATCATTGAAAAAAAAAATTATCGGGGACGGACATGCCGGGCTAGAGCTCCGCTCCATGCAGAAGAAAACCCGCGGATAACGATCAGAATACCGTGCTTCTCACGAACGTGAGTGCAGACACATCTCCCTAAAAGGTGAGGGAAGCCACCTGAGCAAAAAATGGTACTCGGGGGCGCAAGGAACAAAAATAAAAACAGTACAGGCAGCGGAGCACAGCTGACTAAGAGTCCAGCCAAGAAGGCGCCTGTCTCCTCAGAGAAAATCACCTCAGAGAAGGGGACAAAGCGAGTGACAAAGCCAGCTAAACTTATGGCTTCACACAGTGCATTAAATTCAGAGAGTGAGGAAGAGGAGGTCAAAGAAAGGTCACAAGCCATAAGCCAGGGCTCAGCAGTCCCCTCAGAACTAATGAAGCAATTTGAAAGAATGCTTCACAAAGCCTTGAAAAACACCTCAGACCAAATAACTGCCAGTCTCACAAAAGAGATTAGAGAGATTGGATATCGCACAGAAGCTTTGGAGACTAAAGTGGAAGAAATAGAAATGTATACACAAGATTGCCTGTCAGAAATAGACTCTCTTAAAGAAGAAAATGCAACGCTGCAGAATAGGCTGGAGGATTTTGAAAACCGCGCTAGGAGGTCCAATATTAGACTTAGAGGGATCCCAGAATCAGTCATAGACCTACAAGCCACCGCATTGGCTTTATGCCAAGAACTTCTACCTGGAATAGCGGTAGAAAGACTGGAAATGGATAGAATCCATAGGGCACTCACCCCCAGGAAAACTGATGGTCCTCCCAGGGACATAATAGCTAAGTTCCACTTTTACAAAACAAAGGAACAAATAATGGAGGCTGCCAGAGATAAGAAGAATTTATAATTTCAAGGGCATGAGTACCAGATTTTTGCGGACATATCACAAATTACTATTGCTAAAAGAAGGGCCATGAAACCCCTCCTATTGGAACTGCAGCATCACAATATAAAGTACCAATGGGGTTTCCCCTTCTCCCTGAGATTCACCTATAAAGGAACAAAAATTGTTTGTAGGACACCGGACCAGTTACACCAAGCCCTGCTGGATTTCAAGATTAAAATATGGACGGTTGGGACTTTAAATGAGATGCGATTAGCAATATGCGATTAAGTATAAATATATATATATATGGCAAATGTAAAAATTCTTACCATAAAGACCAGGCTCAAAAATACCAAACCAAAGAAGCACAAAACCAAATTAATCTGTCTAACTGTATGTAATTAAAACAGAGGTTCAGTTGCAGTCATTTGCAAATGTCTGGGAAGCTGCAGGCCACGTCACGGCACTCTGTGTAACTGCAGTCCTAACTGTGATTTTTAAGGCCTCCAAAGGAGGAACCCAGGTGTGCTAATTAATAGACAGGGAGCAGAAGGCAACATAGAACCGCCCCTATCTATGGTTGGTCTGGCAAATGAGAGCACTGAAAAAACAAAATACAAAAAACAGGGGTGAAACCAAAAACATGCCTACCAAACCAAAATACCACCAAACTGGGTGCGGACCACATCAAACTGGGTCAGCTAGTCAAAAAACGACAATGCATGAATTAACTTGTTGGTGGTAGATCTGTGGAGGCAATGTGTGACACTCCTGGAATCGCATCTCCATCCCTGGTTAATGTAAAAAATGGGGTTGGGACTTTATATGAGGCATGTGGTTTGAGTCACCACAGGCCTCCATCCCTGTAAGGATAAAATATGGACGGTTGGGACTTTAAATGAGATGCGATTAGCAATATGCGATTAAGTATAAATTTATATATATATGGCAAATGTAAAAATTCTTACCATAAAGACCAGGCTCAAAAATACCAAACCAAAGAAGCACAAAACCAAATTAATCTGTCTAACTTATGTAATTAAAACAGAGGTTCAGTTGCAGTCATTTGCAAATGTCTGGGAAGCTGCAGGCCAGGTCACGGCACTCTGTGTAACTGCAGTCCTAACTGTGATTTTTAAGGCCTCCAAAGGAGGAACCCAGGTGTGCTAATTAATAGACAGGGAGCAGAAGGCAACATAGAACCGCCCCTATCTATGGTTCGTCTGGCAAATGAGAGCACTGAAAAAACAAAATACAAAAAACAGGGGTGAAACCAAAAACATGCCTACCAAACCAAAATACCACCAAACTGGATGCGGACCACATCAAACTGGGTCAGCTAGTCAAAAAACGACAATGCATGAATTAACTTGTTGGTGGTAGATCTGTGGAGGCAATGTGTGACACTCCTGGAATCGCATCTCCATCCCTGGTTAATGTAAAAAATGGGGTTGGGACTTTATATGAGGCATGTGGTTTGAGTCACCACAGGCTTTCAAGATTATAGAAAAACCCTCTACAGCAAATACTGCGCGCAGAAGATCAGCATCTACCTCTCCACACAACAGCCCATCTCACCAAGAGCATAACAATGGCATACAACAGACGCACAAAAGAGGCAGATTCGTCGCTCAAGCTCAGGACTAGGAAGACACAATGGACTGAACTCCCTTTGCAAGCAGCTACTAATTTTTCTTTTTCTTTACCCATAGCTACATAATTACCCTGAATTTCTTGATCTCCCTGGAGATGAAGTATTTCTATTTTTTTTCATTTATTTTATTTATGTTCTGTCAGCATTCAAATCCTTCACTCCCAAAAGTAGTCACATGGGTAAATGCATATTTTTTCAGTGCCTAAGTTTAACGCCAATCTACAGATAGATTTTTCCCCCACCCCATTTTTGCTACCTCCAAAGCAAGTTCCCTGGAAACACTTAAATTATATCAATTTTTGGCAAAAATTTAAGACAACATGTCTCCTTTTCCTGATAAGAAAATTGAAGAAATTAGACCACATTATCCTGTCACGTGCTTTGCCCACTCTCCATCAAATCTACCACCAAACTCAATTCGCATTTGACTTGTAAGTCAAAGCTAACATACCTCGTTGTCATTAGTTAGGACATCACCCTTGCCCCCCCATACGTCTTATATGGCGTGCCCTGACGCAAAGCCAGAATGCCCAATCCAAAACAAAATTATTAACAATAGCTTTATATACGTATCCATAAGGATACGCATAATAAACTCCAGTATGCGGGCCTCCAATGCATGGATAGTACACGTGCCTCACTAAGCTCTCCTCTGGTTCTCGCAATAATATGCAGGGATTAGACGAGGGCTCCCTTCCCCCTGATGGGGGAGCAATCCTCCCATCACGGGTCTTACTTGAATGCTCACTTAGTAAGCTGATGTTTAAAGATTTAACACCTAGTAATGTCTCTCATTTTCTTTTTAAGGTTTTTTTCTCTCAATCCTTCCCTATTCCTCCTCCCCATCTGTCTGCGTGGAGTGGGCCGGGAGAACGCTGCTCATGGAATTACGGTAAGAATTGCATGTTGGTTTGGCTGCCATGGCTCCACTGAATATACTGTCACTTAACGTGCAAGGCCTAAACACACCACAAAAGCGCACAAAGGCATTCAGATACTTCCAGGCCAAGAAAGCGCACGTAATTTGCCTACAAGAAACTCACTTCACTCCTACTGCTACCCCTAAATATTATAACGCATCCTATCCACAAGTATACACAGCATCCGCCTCTGTTAAAAAGAGAGGTACCTTAATAGCATTCCACAAGACTACACCATTCACTTTGAAAACAGAAATCAAAGATCCAGAAGGCCGTTACATAATCCTAACTGGGTATATCATGGACACGGCAGTCACTATAGTGTCTTATTACGCTCCTAACATTAACCCTTTGTCATTCATGTCACATCTCTTCCAAGCTATTGAAGCACATAAAGTGGGATCCCTATTCGTATGCGGAGAATCCAACCAGGTCCTCCTCCCTTTCCTGGACAAAACGCCCTATTCTCCTCCAAAAAACCAAGCTAAATGGAATTTTGCTAATCTTCTAGCCAAATACAAATTAGTAGACACATGGAGAGAAACTAACCCATCGAAACGTAACTACACGTATTTCTCTAATCCTCATCAATCATTTAGTCGCATAGACCACATATTTTTAACAACTGGAATGCTGCCGGAGGTACTAGCCTCCAGAATTATTCCCATTCCCTGGTCAGATCACAATGCGGTACTCACCACAATAGCATCAGCGATCCCTAAAAATCACGACCCAACTTGGTATCTCCCTGAAATACTGCTCAAACACCCAACTTACTGCTTAGCAATTGAACGGAGCTTAAAAGAGTATCTAGAACTAAATGCGACCCCAGAAATCTCCCCGTTAACACTCTGGGAAGCTCACAAGCCAGTGTTGAGAGGGACCCTCCAACAGCAACTGGGAATCCTTAAGCGTGATCGTAAACAATTAGCAAAAAATCTAGAAACAGAACACAATTTAGCATTCTTGGCCTTCCAACAGAATCACACCCCCAATTCTAAAGCGCGTCTCGATAAAGCGCGATTAGAATACGATCTATTCCTCACTGACTCTGCAGATAAAACATTACTTAGGTCCAAACACGCGTTTTATAAAAATGCCAACAAACCAGGAACAAACTTAGCAAGAGCACTAAACTCTATCAATAAAACCTACAATCCAATAAGATTAAAAATTGCAAATAAAAATATCTCCAGCAATCCAATTAAGATAGTGCAAAAATTCAGCTCCCACCTAAAGAAACTATACTCGGAAACAAACTCGTTCAACGAAACAGAGGCTAACTCCTTTTATTCTCAAATCAAATTACCGCAATTAAATGAAGCCCAAAAATCACAGCTAGACGAGACAGTAACTCAAGAGGATGTAGCAACAGCCATCAAAGATCTTAAATTAAACAAACGACCTGGACCAGATGGGTTCTCAGCTAGATATTACAAAACCTTTATAGATCTAGTCTCCCCAAGGTTGGCAGATGCTTTCAATGACCTGTTAAAACAAAAATCCTTCAGGCAAGAATCGCTAATGGCCACAATTTGTATGATCCCTAAACCGCTTACTGACACTACTCTCAGCGAAAACTACCGCCCAATATCTATGCTGAACACAGACATTAAATTGCTAGGCAAAATACTAGCACAACGTCTAAACAAATTCATTGGATCCCTGATCCATCGAGATCAGGTGGGGTTTATGCCCAAGAGACAGGCGGGGGATAATATACAGAGGGCAAACTTAATAGCATACATCTTCAAAAAGAGAGGAATCCCAGCGTGTTTTGTCTCCTTAGATATAAAGCAAGCTTTCGATTCAGTTTCTTGGTCATATTTAGAATATAATCTGCAGAAATGGGGATTTGGTCCCAATTATATAAGGTGGGTCCTGGAGCTTTATAAAAACCCTAAAGCTTATGTAAAATACGCGGGGTACAAATCGGATACTTTCAACGTACAAAGAGGTACAAGACAGGGTTGCCCATTATCTCCATTATTGTTTGCCCTCCTTGTAGAACCCCTCACCCAAAAGATCAGATCCGATCCTACAGTCCTAGGCATAGATTTGGGTGGTATCAAACACAAGATATGTTTATACGCAGACGACATTCTTCTATTTATCTCATCGCCCCAGGTTTCAGACCCCAATCTAATCCAAATTCTGAACCAGTTTGCGTCTTTTACGGGTCTCGCAATAAACCCCAAAAAATGCCGGGCCTTAAATATCTCGCTCTCATCCACAGAATTAAGTGCCGCAAAATCAGGTCTTCCTTTTGAATGGCCAGTAAAAAGCATTCCATATTTAGGAATTCACCTGACGGCAGATATATCTGACTTATTCTCACATAATTATCCTTCTCTCCTAAAACAAATAACAAGCCTCTTGAAATCTTGGACCCAACTCCCGCTGTCCTGGTTTGGGAAAATAAATGCCATCAAAATGACAATCCTTCCAAAATTTCTTTATCTCTTCAGAGTACTTCCCATCCCAATACCGGCTTACTATCTTAGAATAGTCCAAAGAAGAATTTCTTCCTTCATCTGGGGCGCCTCTAAACCTAGAATTAAACCCCACACCCTTCACCTTCCCAAAGTCAATGGAGGATTTGGGTATCCCAACTTTTTGCTTTATTATCAAGCTGCACAATTAGCAAATCTAACAAAATACCACGCAAAACAAGAATCACCTCTTTGGGTAGCTATAGAAGCGCTAGAAAGTGACCCCATACCAATATCTAACATACTTTGGATCACTCCAAAACTACGTAAACATATAAGCAATCCCATCATTAAACACTCGCTATCCTTATGGGACAAAGTCAAAAATAAAAACCGCCTGCAATCCCCACTAACACCATTACTTTCATTCTTCAAGAATCTGGCATTTTACCCAGCATGGGTCTATCCAGGCACATTCAAAGAATGGGTGAAAAAAGACTGCATTCAAAAATACAAATTTCTAGATTCTTCATCCATCATTCCCTTTCCAACTTTACGAAAAACATACGGTATCCCACAAAGTGAGCTATTTAGGTACCTGCAAATAAAAAACTTTTTCCAACCCCCGGCAGATGCTTCTACTTCATCTACTCAATTATCGGTCTTTGAATCCATATGTAAAAAAGATCCACATGCAAGAAGCTTGATATCTACCCTCTATTCCCAACTAGTAACACAACCCAACACTGGGAAACTTTTATATGTCCGCAGATGGGAGGAGGACTTGGGAGTGGAATTGAGTGACTTGGATTGGAGCCAAATATGGTATAACACCAAAACTGCATCCCCAAACGTGTTAGCGTCAGAAACAAACTACAAGGTGCTTTCTAGATGGTACTTTGTGCCAGCTAGAGTGGCTAAATATACTCAGAATTACTCAGAACTATGCTTTAGGGGATGCTCTAACATAGGCACATATTATCACACCTGGTGGTCATGTCCGAAAGCTCAAACATTTTGGTCAGAAATTTTTCAATTGGCAAACATACTGACAAACAAGAGTATCTCTTTAGACCCCAAATCGGCTTTACTCAACTTAAAACCTGACAATTTAACGCACATACAATTTAAACTCATAAGGCAGCTCTTTACAGCTGCCAAGCAAACTCTTGCAAAGGCTTGGAAATCCCCAAACCTGTCAGTAAATGAAGTCTTATCCAGAACAAATAAAGCAATGACACATGCCAAAATGTCGGCCATGGACTCGGATACAATCACCAAGTTTGAAAAAGAGTGGATGCCTTGGATTACTTATACTACTTCTAATACTTTTAATAATGATGTGTTGTTGCCATGGTAGCCCAGCCATCGTGGCGGTAGCTACATTTCTTGCTCAAGTGGAGGCGTCTCCCGGCCTAGTCCTGCAGACTCCCTTACCTTATCCTCCCCCTCCTTCCCCCCCCTTTTTATTTTTTGATCTGACGTTTTGATGTTTGCTGTACATATTCCACTTAAGTTATCTTAGGTCAGTAATATAAGATTGAAGCTTCAACTGTTTATATAATAAGTAGACTTACTTAACGGATATATAAGTATGGTATATTAGGCTTCAAATTTTGTTTCAAGTTTTTCTACCTCTTGATTAATCGGTATAAGATTGTTGCAAATTATCCACCAAGGTTATAACGTGCTCATTATACGAAATTTTCTAGATGACGTACTTGCGAAAGAACTTATTCCTTAATTGTAATGTATCTGTGTTATACTGTTTGTTCAATTCTTTGACATTTACAAATAAAGATATTTGACAAGGAAAAAAAAATTATCTTTAAAAAAAGGGGAAACAAATTGCTCTCACACCCACAAGATCTACTTGTTCACAATTTATATATCAAAACGTAGGTATTTTTGTCTGGTTTCAGGCAATGTGATCAGTTTTGCGATAGGCATTTGACTTTTAGTTCCAGGAGCTTCTAAAGGACAAGTGCCTCAAAATCCCTCCCATTGACCGTCATGTTAAAAAATCTAAAAAATGTTTCTGCAAAACACAGAAAGACACTCTTTTCTAAATCGCTGACATGGCCACATTTTTAAGTTTATCAACATAAATTTCATATCGATGCGTTCACAAAAGCCTTGTGTTTCAAACGGTGTAGTCGCTGTATCGATCGCATATACGGTTGTGGATTTATTAAGGTTTGTTTGAAGGCTTAATTCATGTATTTGGTCTGTGAATAAAAGGCATTTGTAATGGTATTTCTTTCCATAAATAGCTTTCCTTACCTCAGTGCAATATTCCTCCTCACTGACCTGGGGGGGGGGAAACCTCTTGAGGGGGAGGGGCAACCAGGAAGTCAGGATACTCTCTACTTTGCAGATAGAGAAAGGAGTTGTGTGTCCTAAAGATAGTGTAGTGGTTATGGTGAATGGCTTTGGCGTGGGCTCAGCAATTCAGCATTCCCACACATCGCATTGTCCTCAGGAAATGCATTGTCTAGTTCTTCTTCTTAATTAGTGGGAATGCTTTAATAAGCATTCCCAGTATTGATATTCGTTTTTTATTAGTGGGAATGCTTTAATAAGCATTCCCAGTATTGATATTCGTTTTTTATTATTAGTGGGAATGCTTTAATAAGCATTCCCAGTATTGATATTCGTTTTTTATTATTCTTCTTCTTAATTAGTGGGAATGCTTTAATAAGCATTCCCAGTATTGATATTCGTTTTTTATTATTAGTGGGAATGCTTTAATAAGCATTCCCAGTATTGATATTCGTTTTTTATTATTCTTCTTCTTAATTTTAATTAGTGGGAATGCTTTAATAAGCATTCCCAGTATTGATATTCGTTTTTTATTATTCTTCTTCTTAATTTTATTCCGTACGTTTTTTGGCTCTGCGTAACTTCTGCATACTTTCAGCTATTGAGACCATTTAACTTTTAAAATGTTCGTCTCATTCAGCTAACGATGGGACTTCTTCAAGTTTTTTTGTACTATTTATACTTTTTAAAATATTAAGCTTTTAGACACTTTTTTTTAACATTGAAGTCAATGAGAACATCCTTTTTCCTGCTTCAAAACACACGTTCTGCCAAAAGTTTCAGCTCCTTCATACTTTCACTTACAGACACCAAACAAACTTTAAAGCGGTCACAAAATATTCAGCTATCCAAACATGACTTTTTAGATTGATATCTTATACGGTTTTTGTGAAAACGCAATTTACGTTTAGTGATTTTTTTATCGGTTATAATGTAATCCTATGGAGCAGGTTTAGAGTGTGTCATGTGACCTTTAGAGTGGAGATCTTTGAAAACAAAAATTATCTTTAAAAAAAGGGCGAACAAATTGCTCTCACGCCCACAAGATCTACTTGTCATACACAATTTATATATCAAAACGTAGGTATGCTTGTCTGGTTTCAGGCAATGTGATCAGTTTTGTGATACGTATTTTAGTTTTAGTTCCAGGAGCTTCTAAAGGACAAGAGTGACAAAACCACTCTCATTGACCGTCCATGTTAAAAATTTAAAAATTTTCCTGCAAAACACACAAAGACGCTCTTTTCTAAATCGCTGGCATGGCCACAATTTTAAGTTTATCAACATAAATTTCATATCGATGCGTTCACAAGGGCCGTGTCTTTCAAACGGTGAAGTCGCTGTATCGATCGCATGTACGGTTGTGGATTTATTACGTTTTGTTTGGAGGCGTAATTAATGTATTGGTCTGTGAATTAAAAGGCGTTTGTAATGGAATTTCTTTCCATAAATAGCTTTCCTTACCTCAGGGCAATATTCCTCCTCACTGACCTGGGGGGAGGGGAAACCTCTTGAGGGGGGAGGGGCGACCAGGAAGTCAGGATACTCTCTACTTTGCAGATAGAGAAAGGAGCTGTGTGTCCTAAAGATACTGTAGTGGTTATGGTGAATGGCTTTGGTGCGGGCTCAGCAATTCAGCATTCCCACTCGCATTTTCCTCAGGGAATGCATTTTCTAGTTTTAATTTTAATTTTAATTTTAATTTTATTCCGTACGTTTTTTGGCTCTGCGTAACTTCTGCATACTTTCAGCTATTGAGACCATTTAACTTTTAAAATGTTCGCCTCATTCAGCTAACGATGGGACTTCTTCAAGTTTTTTTGTACTATTTATACTTTTTAAAATATTAAGCTTTTAGACACTTTTTTTTAACATTGAAGTCAATGAGAACATCCTTTTTCCTGCTTCAAAACACACGTTCTGCCAAAAGTTTCAGCTCCTTCATACTTTCACTTACAGACACCAAACAAACTTTAAAGCGGTCACAAAATATTCAGCTATCCAAACATGACTTTTTAGATTGATATCTTATACGGTTTTTGTGAAAACGCAATTTACGTTTAGTGATTTTTTTATCGGTTATAATGTAATCCTATGGAGCAGGTTTAGAGTGTGTCATGTGACCTTTAGAGTGGAGATCTTTGAAAACAAAAATTATCTTTAAAAAAAGGGCGAACAAATTGCTCTCACGCCCACAAGATCTACTTGTCATACACAATTTATATATCAAAACGTAGGTATGCTTGTCTGGTTTCAGGCAATGTGATCAGTTTTGCGATAGGCATTTGACTTTTAGTTCCAGGAGCTTCTAAAGGACAAGTGCCTCAAACGCCCTCCCATTGACCGTCATGTTAAAAAGTCTAAAAAAAATTCCTGCAAACACACAAAGACGCTCTTTTCTAAATCGCTGGCATGGCCACAATTTTAAGTTTATCAACATAAATTTCATATCGATGCGTTCACAAGGGCCGTGTCTTTCAAACGGTGAAGTCGCTGTATCGATCGCATGTACGGTTGTGGATTTATTACGTTTTGTTTGGAGGCGTAATTAATGTATTGGTCTGTGAATTAAAAGGCGTTTGTAATGGTATTTCTTTCCATAAATAGCTTTCTACCTCAGTGCAATATTCCTCCTCACTGACCTGGGGGGAGGGGAAACCTCTTGAGGGGGGAGGGGCGACCAGGAAGTCAGCATACTCTCTACTTTGCAGATAGAGAAAGGAGCTGTGTGTCCTAAAGATAGTGTAGTGGTTATGGTGAATGGCTTTGGTGCGGGCTCAGCAATTCAGCATTCCCACTCGCATTTTCCTCAGGAAATGCATTGTCTAGTTTTAATTTTAATTTTATTCCGTACGTTTTTTGGCTCTGCGTAACTTCTGCATACTTTCAGCTATTGAGACCATTTAACTTTTAAAATGTTCGTGTCATTCAGCTAACGATGGGACTTCTTCAAGTTTTTTTGTACTATTTATACTTTTTAAAATATTAAGATTTTAGACACTTTTTTTTAACATTGAAGTCAATGAGAACATCCTTTTTCCTGCTTCAAAACACACGTTCTGCCAAAAGTTTCAGCTCCTTCATACTTTCACTTACAGACACCAAACAAACTTTAAAGCGGTCACAAAATATTCAGCTATCCAAACATGACTTTTCAGATTGATATCTTTTACGGTTTTTGTGAAAACGCAATTTACGTTTAGCGATTTTTTCAGAAAATGGAATCGGTTATAATGTAACCCTATGGAAGGGATTTAGAGTGTGTCATGTGACCTTTACAGTGGAGATCTTTGAAAACAAAAATTATCTTTAAAAAAAGGGCGAACAAATTGCTCTCACGCCCACAAGATCTACTTGTCATACACAATTTATATATCAAAACGTAGGTATGCTTGTCTGGTTTCAGGCAATGTGATCAGTTTTGTGATACGTATTTTAGTTTTAGTTCCAGGAGCTTCTAAAGGACAAGAGCGACAAAACCACTCTCATTGACCGTCATGTTAAAAATTTTAAAAATTTTCCTGCAAAACACACAAAGACGCTCTTTTCTAAATCGCTGGCATGGCCACAATTTTAAGTTTATCAACATAAATTTCATATCGATGCGTTCACAAGGGCCGTGTCTTTCAAACGGTGAAGTCGCTGTATCGATCGCATGTACGGTTGTGGATTTATTACGTTTTGTTTGGAGGCGTAATTAATTTATTGGTCTGTGAATTAAAAGGCGTTTGTAATGGAATTTCTTTCCATAAATAGCTTTCTACCTCAGTGCAATATTCCTCCTCACTGACCTGGGGGAGGGGAAACCTCTTGAGGGGGGAGGGGCGACCAGGAAGTCAGCATACTCTCTACTTTGCAGATAGAGAAAGGAGCTGTGTGTCCTAAAGATAGTGTAGTGGTTATGGTGAATGGCTTTGGTGCGGGCTCAGCAATTCAGCATTCCCACTCGCATTTTCCTCAGGGAATGCATTTTCTAGTTTTAATTTTAATTTTAATTTTAATTTTATTCCGTACGTTTTTTGGCTCTGCGTAACTTCTGCATACTTTCAGCTATTGAGACCATTTAACTTTTAAAATGTTCGTCTCATTCAGCTAACGATGGGACTTCTTCTTCAAGTTTTTTTGTACTATTTATACTTTTTAAAATATTAAGCTTTTAGACACTTTTTTTTAACATTGAAGTCAATGAGAACATGCTTTTTACCGCTTCAAAACACACGTTCTGCCAAAAGTTTCAGCTCCTTCATACTTTCACTTACAGACACCAAACAAACTTTAAAGCGGTCACAAAATATTCAGCTATCCAAACATGACTTTTCAGATTGATATCTTTTACGGTTTTTGTGAAAATGCAATTTACGTTTACTGATTTTTTTATCGGTTATAATGTAATCCTATGGAGCAGGTTTAGAGTGTGTCATGTGACCTTTAGAGTGGAGATCTTTGAAAACAAAAATTATCTTTAAAAAAAGGGCGAACAAATTGCTCTCACGCCCACAAGATCTACTTGTCATACACAATTTATATATCAAAACGTAGGTATGCTTGTCTGGTTTCAGGCAATGTGATCAGTTTTGCGATAGGCATTTGACTTTTAGTTCCAGGAGCTTCTAAAGGACAAGTGCCTCAAACGCCCTCCCATTGACCGTCATGTTAAAAAGTCTAAAAAAAATTCCTGCAAAACACACAAAGACGCTCTTTTCTAAATCGCTGACATGGCCACATTTTTAAGTTTATCAACATAAATTTCATATCGATGCGTTCACAAAAGCCTTGTGTTTCAAATGGTGTAGTCGCTGTATCGATCGCATGTACGGTTGTGGATTTATTACGTTTTGTTTGAAGGCTACGATAACTGATTTTGCGTGTGGATGAAAGCGTTTCTAATGGTATTTTGATTCCCTAAATAGCTTTCCTTACCTCAGTGCAGTCCTCCTCCCCCACCTCATGTGGAGAAAGCCTCTTGAGGGGGGAGGGGGGAGGGGCGACCAGGCAAGTCAGGACACTCTCTATATTGCAGATAGAGAAAGGAGCTGTGTGATATTAGGCTTTATAAGTACTGAAGGAACACTGCTTGTATGTCCTAAATATACTGTAGTGGTTATGGTGAATGGCTTTGGTGCGGGCTCAGCAATTCAGCATTCCCACTCGCATTTTCCTCAGGAAATGCATTGTCTAGTTCTTAATTTTAATTTTAATTTTATTCCGTACGTTTTTTGGCTCTGCGTAACTTCTGCATACTTTCAGCTATTGAGACCATTCAACTTTTAAAATGTTCATCTCGTTCAGCTAACGATGGGACTTCTTCAAGTTTTTTTGTACTATTTATACTTTTTAAAATATTAAGCTTTTAGACACTTTTTTTTAACATTGAAGTCAATGAGAACATCCTTTTTCCTGCTTCAAAACACACGTTCTGCCAAAAGTTTCAGCTCCTTCATACTTTCACTTACAGACACCAAACAAACTTTAAAGCGGTCACAAAATATTCAGCTATCCAAACATGACTTTTTAGATTGATATCTTTTACGGTTTTTGTGAAAACGCAATTTACGTTTAGTGATTTTTTTATCGGTTATAATGTAACCCTATGAAAGGGATTTAGAGTGTGTCATGTGACCTTTAGAGTGGAGATCATCCACAAAAAATATTATCTTTAAAAAAAGGGGGAACAAATTGCTCTCACGCCCACAAGATCTACTTGTCATACACAATTTATATATCAAAACGTAGGTATGCTTGTCTGGTTTCAGGCAATGTGATCAGTTTTGTGATACATATTTTAGTTTTAGTTCCTGGAGCTTCTAAAAGACAAGTGCCTGAAATCTTCTCTCATAGACTCTCATGTTAAATTATCTAAAAAATGTTTCTGCAAAACACACAAACACGCTCTTTTCTAAATCGCTGACATGGCCACATTTTTAAGTTTATCAACATAAATTTCATATCGCTGCGTTCACAAGGGCCGTGTCTTTCAAACGGTGTAGTCGCTGTATCGATCGCATGTACGGTTGTGGATTTATTAAGCTTTGTTTGAAGGCGTAATTCATGTATTTGGTCTGTGAATTAAAAGCGTTTGTAATGGTATTTCTTTCCATAAATAGCTTTCCTTACCTCAGCGAAGTCCTCCTCACTGACCTGGGGGAGGGGGAGGGAAACCTCCTGAGGGGGGAGGGGCGACCAGGAAGTCAGGATACTCTCTACTTTGGAGATAGAGAAAGGAGCTGTGTGTCCTAAAGATAGTGTAGTGGTTATGATGAATGGCTTTTGTGCGGGCTCAGCAATTCAGCATTCCCACTCGCATTTTCCTCAGGAAATGCATTTTCTAGTTCTTTTTATTCTTATCCTTTATTCCGTACGTTTTTTGGCTCTGGGTAACTTCTGCATACTTTGAGCTATTGAAACCATTCAACTATTAAAATGTTCGTCTCGTTCAGCTAACGATGGGACTTCTTCAAGTTTTTTTGTACTATTTATACTTTTTAAAATATTAAGCTTTTAGACACTTTTTTTTAACATTGAAGTCAATGAGAACATGCTTTTTACCACTTCAAATCACGTGTCCTGCCAAAAGTTTCAGCTCCTTCATACTTTCACTTACAGACACCAAACAAACTTTAAAGCGGTCACAAAATATTCAGCTATCCAAACATGACTTTTTAGATTGATATCTTTTACGGTTTTTGTGAAAACGCAATTTACGTTTAGTGATTTTTTCAGAAAATGTAATCGGTTATAATGTAACCCTATGGAAGGAATTTAGAGTGTGTCATGTGACCTTTAGAGTGGAGATGATTGAAAAAAAAAGTTATCTTTAAAAAAAGGGGAAACAAATTGCTCTCACGCCCACAAGATCTACTTGTCATACACAATTTATATATCAAAACGTAGGTATGCTTGTCTGGTTTCAGGCAATGTGATCAGTTTTGTGATATGTATTTGACTTTTAGTTTCAGGAGCTTCTAAAGGACAAGAGCGACAAAACCACTCTCATTGACACTCATGTTAAAAATTTAAAAAATGTTCCTGCAAAACACAAAGACGCTCTTTTCTAAATCGCTGACATGGCCACAATTTTAAGTTTATCAACATAAATTTCATATCGATGCGTTCACAAGGGCCGTGTCTTTCAAATGGTGAAGTTGCTGTATCGATCGCATGTACGGTTGTGGATTTATTACGTTTTGTTTGAAGGCTTCGATAACTGATTTTGTGTGTGGATGAAAGCGTTTCTAATGGTATTTTGATTCCCTAAATAGCTTTCTTTACCTCAGTGCAGTCCTCCTCCCCCACCTCATGTGGAGAAAGCCTCTTGAGGGGGGAGGGGCGACCAGGCAAGTCAGGACACTCTCTATATTGCAGATAGAGAAAGGAGCTGTGTGATATTAGGCTTTATAAGTACTGAAGGAACACTGCTTGTATGTCCTAAAGATACTGTAGTGGTTATGGTGAATGGCTTGTGTGCGGGCTCAGCAATTCAGCTATTCAGCATTCCCACTCGCATTTTCCTCAGGAAATGCATTGTCTAGTTTTAATTTTAATTTTATTATTCCATACGTTTTTTGGCTCTGCATAACTTCTGCATACTTTCAGCTATTGAGACCATTCAACTTTTAAAATGTTCATCTCGTTCAGCTAACGATGGGACTTCTTCAAGTTTTTTTATACTATTTATACTTTTTAAAATATTAAGCTTTTAGACACTTTTTTTTAACATTGAAGTCAATGAGAACATCCTTTTTCCTGCTTCAAAACACACGTTCTGCCAAAAGTTTCAGCTCCTTCATACTTTCACTTACAGACACCAAACAAACTTTAAAATGGTCACAAAATTTTCAGCTATCAGAAAATGACTTTTTAGATTGATATCTTTTACGGTTTTTGTGAAAACGCAATTTACGTTTAGTGATCTTTTCAGAAAATTTTATCGGTTATAATGAATTCCTATGGAGCAGCTTTTAGAGTGTGTCATGTGACCTTTAGAGTGGAGATCACTGAAAAAAAAATTATCTTTAAAAAAAGGGGAAACAAATTGCTCTCACGCCCACAAGATCTACTTGTCATACACAATTTATATATCAAAACGTAGGTATTTTTGTCTGGTTTCAGGCAATGTGATCAGTTTTGCGATAGGCATTTGACTTTTAGTTCCAGGAGCTTCTAAAGGACAAGCGCCTCAAAATCCCTCCCATTGACCATCATGTTAAAAAGTCTAAAAAATGTTTCTGCAAAACACACAAAGACGCTCTTTTCTAAATCGCTGACATGGCCACATTTTTACGTTTATCAACATAAATTTCATATTGCTGCGTTCACAAGGGCCGTGTCTTTCAAACGGTGAAGTCGCTGTATCGATCGCATGTACGGTTGTGGATTTATTAAGTTTTGTTTGAAGGCTTAATTCATGTATTTAGTCTGTGAATTAAAAGCGTTTGTAATGCTATTTCTTTCCATAAATAGCTTTCTACCTCAGTGCAATATTCCTCCTCACTGACCTGGGGGGGAGGGGGGAAACCTCTTGAGGGGGGAGGGGCGACCAGGAAGTCAGGATACTCTCTACTTTGCAGATAGAGAAAGGAGCTGTGTGTCCTAAAGATACTGTAGTGGTTATGTTCATCTTGTTCAGCTAACGATGGGACTTCTTCAAGTTTTTTGTACCATTTATACTTTTTTAAATATTAAGCTTTTAGACACTTTTTTTAACATTGAAGTCAATGAGAACATCCTTTTTCCTGCTTCAAAACACACGTTCTGCCAAAAGTTTCAGCTCCTTCATACTTTCACTTACAGACACCAAACAAACTTTAAAGCGGTCACAAAATATTCAGCTATCCAAACGTGACTTTTTAGATTGATATCTTTTACGTTTTTTGTGAAAACGCAATTTACGTTTAGTGATCTTTTCAGAAAATTTTATCGGTTATAATGAATTCCTATGGAGCAGCTTTTAGAGTGTGTCATGTGACCTTTAGAGTGGAGATCACTGAAAAAGAAAATTATCTTTAAAAAAAGGGGAAACAAATTGCTCTCACGCCCACAAGATCTACTTGTCATACACAATTTATATATCAAAACGTAGGTATTTTTGTCTGGTTTCAGGCAATGTGATCGGTTTTGTGATACGCATTTTATTTTGAGTTCGTGGAGCTTCTAAAGGACAAGAGCGACAAAACCCCTCCCAATGACTCTCATGTTAAAACGTCTAAAAAAATTCCCAGCAAAACGCACAAAGACACTCTTTTTTAAATCGCTGACATGTCCACATTTTTAAGTTTATCAACATAAATTTTATAACGATTTGTTCACAAAAGCCTTGTGTTTCAAACGGTGTAGTCGCTATATCGATCGCATGTACGGTTCTGGATTTATTAAGCTTTGTTTGAAGGCTTAATTCATGTATTTGGTCTGTGAATTAAAAGCGTTTGTAATGGTATTTCTTTCCATAAATAGCTTTCTACCTCAGTGCAATATTCCTCCTCACTGACCTGGGGGGGAGGGGAAACCTCCTGAGTGGGGAGGGGCAACCAGGAAGTCAGGATACTCTCTACTTTGCAGATAGAGAAAGGAGCTGTGTGTCCTAAAGATAGTGTAGTGGTTATGGTGAATGGCTATGGCGCGGGCTCAGCAATTCAGCTATTCAGCATTCCCACTCGCATTTTCCTCAGGAAATGCATTGTCTAGTTATTCTTATTATTCTGCATAGTTTCAGCTATTGAGACCATTCAACTATTAAAATGTTCATCTCATTCAGCTAACGATGGGACTTCTTCAAGTTTTTTTGTACTATTTATACTTTTTAAAATATTAAGCTTTTAGACACTTTTTTTTAACATTGAAGTCAATGAGAACATCCTTTTTACCGCTTGAAATCACACGTGCTGCCAAAAGTTTCAGCTCCATCATACTTTCACTTACAGACACCAAACAAACTTTAAAGCGGTCACAAAATATTCAGCTATCCGGCTATGACTTTTCAGATTGATATCTTTTACGGTTTTTGTGAAAACACAATTTACGTTTAGTGATCTTTTCAGAAAATGTTATCGGTTATAATGAATTCATATGGAACAGTTTTAGAGTGTGTCATGTGACCTTTAGAGTGCAGATCATTGAAAAAAAAATTATCTTTAAAAAAAGGGGAAACAAATTGCTCTCACGCCCACAAGATCTAATTGTCATACACAATTTATATATCAAAACATAGGTATTTTTGTCTGGTTTCAGGCAATGTGATCAGTTTTGCGATAGGCATTTGACTTTTAGTTCCAGGAGCTTCTAAAGGACAAGTGCCTCAAAATCCCTCCCATTGACCGTCATGTTAAAAAGTCTAAAAAATGTTTCTGCAAAACACACAAAGACGCTCTTTTCTAAATCGCTGACATGTCCACATTTTTAAGTTTATCAACATAAATTTCATATCGATGCGTTCACAAAAGCCTTGTGTTTCAAACGGTGTAGTCGCTGTTTCGATCGCATGTACGGTTGTGGATTTATTAAGTTTTGTTTGAAGGCGTATTTCACGTATTTGGTCTGTGAATTAAAAGCGTTTGTAATGCTATTTCTTTCCATAAATAGCTTTCTACCTCAGTGCAATATTCCTCCTTACTGACCTGGGGGGAGGGGAACCCTCTTGAGGGGGAGGGGCGACCAGGAAGTCAGGATACTCTCTACTTTGCAGATAGAAAAAGGAGCTGTGTGTCCTAAAGATAATGTAGTGGTTATGGTGAATGGCTTTGGCGCGGGCTCAGCAATTCAGCATTCCCACTCGCATTTTCCTCAGGAAATGCATTGTCTAGTTTTAATTTTAATTTTATTCCGTATGTTTTTTGGCTCTGCGTAACTTCTGCATACTTTCAGCTATTGAGACCATTCAACTTTTAAAATGTTCATCTTGTTCAGCTAACGATGGGACTTCTTCAAGTTTTTTTGTGCTATTTATACTTTTTAAAATATTAAGCTTTTAGACACTTTTTTTAACATTGAAGTCAATGAGAACATGCTTTTTACCCCCTTAAAATCTCACATGCTGCCAAATGCTTCTTCTCCTTCATACTTTCACTTACAGACACCAAACCAACTTTAAAACGGTCACAAAATATTCAGCTATCCGAAAATGACTTTTTAGATTGATATCTTTTACGGTTTTTGTGAAAACGCAATTTACGTTTAGTGATTTTTTCAGAATGATGACATCACTAGAGTGGAGATCATTGAAAAAAAAATTATCTTTAAAAAAGGGGGAACAAATTGCTCTCACGCCCACAAGATCTACTTGTCAAACACAATTTATATATCAAAACGTAGGTATTTTTGTCTGGTTTCAGGCAATGTGATCAGTTTTGTGATACGTATTTTAGTTTTAGTTCCTGGAGCTTCTAAAGGACAAGAGCCTGAAATTTTCTCTCATTGACTCTCATGTTAAAAAATTTAAAAAATGTTCCTGCAAAACACACAGTTTTGTGATACGCATTTTATTTTTAGTTCCAGGAGCTTCTAAAGGACAAGAGCCCCAAAATCCCTCCCATTGACCGTCATGTTAAAAAGTCTAAAAAAATGTTTCTGCAAAACACACAAAGACGCTCTTTTCTAAATCGCTGACATGGCCACATTTTTAAGTTTATCAACATACATTTCATATCGATGCGTTCACAAGGGCCATGTCTTTCAAACGGTGAAGTCGCTGTATCGATCGCATGTACGGTTGTGGATTTATTAAGGTTTGTTTGAAGGCGTATTTCACGTATTTGGTATGTGAATTAAAAGCGTTTGTAATGGTAATTCTTTCCCTAAATAGCTTCCTTTACCTCAGTGCAGTCCTCCTCACTGACCTGGGGGGGGGGGGAGAAAACCTCCTGAGGGGGGAGGGGCGACCAGGAAGTCAGGATACTCTCTACTTTGCAGATAGAGAAAGGAGCTGTGTGTCCTAAAGATAGTGTAGTGGTTATGGTGAATTGGCTTTGGTGCGGGCTCAGCAATTCAGCTATTCAGCATTCCCACGCGCATTTTCCTCAGGAAATGCATTTTCTAGTTCTTAATTAGTGGGAATGCTTTAATAAGCATTCCCAGTATTGATATTCGTTTTTTATTATTCTTCTTCTTAATTTTAATTTTATTATTAGTGGGAATGCTTTAATAAGCATTCCCAGTATTGATATCCGTAAATTTATTATTAGTGGGAATGCTTTAATAAGCATTCCCAGTATTTAGTGGGAATGCTTTAATAAGCATTCCCAGTATTGATATTCGTTTTTTATTATTCTTCTTCTTAATTTTATTCCGTACGTTTTTTGGCTCTGCGTAACTTCTGCATACTTTCAGCTATTGAGACCATTTAACTTTTAAAATGTTCGTCTCATTCAGCTAACGATGGGACTTCTTCAAGTTTTTTTGTACTATTTATACTTTTTAAAATATTAAGCTTTTAGACACTTTTTTTTAACATTGAAGTCAATGAGAACATCCTTTTTCCTGCTTCAAAACACACGTTCTGCCAAAAGTTTCAGCTCCTTCATACTTTCACTTACAGACACCAAACAAACTTTAAAGCGGTCACAAAATATTCAGCTATCCAAACATGACTTTTTAGATTGATATCTTATACGGTTTTTGTGAAAACGCAATTTACGTTTAGTGATTTTTTTATCGGTTATAATGTAATCCTATGGAGCAGGTTTAGAGTGTGTCATGTGACCTTTAGAGTGGAGATCTTTGAAAACAAAAATTATCTTTAAAAAAAGGGCGAACAAATTGCTCTCACGCCCACAAGATCTACTTGTCATACACAATTTATATATCAAAACGTAGGTATGCTTGTCTGGTTTCAGGCAATGTGATCAGTTTTGTGATACGTATTTTAGTTTTAGTTCCAGGAGCTTCTAAAGGACAAGAGTGACAAAACCACTCTCATTGACCGTCCATGTTAAAAATTTAAAATTTTTTCCTGCAAAACACACAAAGACGCTCTTTTCTAAATCGCTGGCATGGCCACAATTTTAAGTTTATCAACATAAATTTTATATCGATGCGTTCACAAGGGCCGTGTCTTTCAAATGGTGAAGTCGCTGTATCGATCGCATGTACGGTTGTGGATTTATTACGTTTTGTTTGGAGGCGTAATTAATGTATTGGTCTGTGAATTAAAAGGCGTTTGTAATGGAATTTCTTTCCATAAATAGCTTTCTACCTCAGTGCAATATTCCTCCTCACTGACCTGGGGGGAGGGGAAACCTCTTGAGGGGGGAGGGGCGACCAGGAAGTCAGCATACTCTCTACTTTGCAGATAGAGAAAGGAGCTGTGTGTCCTAAAGATAGTGTAGTGGTTATGGTGAATGGCTTTGGTGCGGGCTCAGCAATTCAGCATTCCCACTCGCATTTTCCTCAGGGAATGCATTTTCTAGTGATATTCGTTTTTTATTATTCTTTTTATTCTTATCCTTTATTCCGTACGTTTTTTGGCTCTGCGTAACTTCTGCATACTTTGAGCTATTGAGAACATTCAACTATTAAAATGTTCGTCTCGTTCAGCTAACGATGGGGCTTCTTCAAGTTTTTTTTGTACTATTTATACTTTTTAAAATATTAAGCTTTTAGACACTTTTTTTTAACATTGAAGTCAATGAGAACATCCTTTTTCCCGCCTCAAAACACACGTTCTGCCAAAAGTTTCAGCTCCTTCATACTTTCACTTACAGACACCAAACAAACTTTAAAGCGGTCACAAAATATTCAGCTATCCAAACATGACTTTTCAGATTGATATCTTTCACGGTTTTTGTGAAAATGCAATTTACGTTTAGCGATTTTTTCAGAAAATGCAATCGGTTATAATGTAACCCTATGGAAGGGATTTAGAGTGTGTCATGTGACCTTTAGAGTGGAGATGATTGAAAAAAAAAGTTATCTTTAAAAAAAGGGGAAACAAATTGCTCTCACGCCCACAAGATCTACTTGTCATACACAATTTATATATCAAAACGTAGGTATGTTTGTCTGGTTTCAGGCAATGTGATCCGTTTTGTTATATGTATTTGACTTTTAGTTCCAGGAGCTTCTAAAGGACAAGAGCGACAAAACCACTCTCATTAACTCTCATGTTAAAAATTTTAAAAATGTTCCTGCAAAACACACAAAGACGCTCTTTTCTAAATCGCTGACATGGCCACATTTTTAAGTTTATCAACATAAATTTCATATCGATGTGTTCACAAGGGCCGTGTCTTTCAAACGGTGAAGTCGCTGTATCAATCGCATGTACGGTTGTGGATTTATTAAGGTTTGTTTGAAGGCTTAATTCATGTATTTGGTCTGTGAATTAAAAGCGTTTGTAATGGTAATTCTTTCCCTAAATATCTTTCTGTACCTCAGTGCATTATTCCTCCTCACTGACCTGGGGGGGGGGAACCTCTTGAGGGGGAGGGGCGACCAGGAAGTCAGGATACTCTCTACTTTGCAGATAGAGAAAGGAGCTGTGTGTCCTAAAGATAGTGTAGTGGTTATGGTGAATGGCTTTGGCGCAGGCTCAGCTATTCAGCTATTCAGCATTCCCACGTGCATTTTCCTCAGGAAATGCATTTCCTAGTTCTTCTTAATTTTAATTTTATTCCGTACGTTTTTTGGCTCTGCGTAACTTCTGCATACTTTCAGCTATTGAGACCATTCAACTTTTAAAATGTTCATCTCGTTCAGCTAACGATGGGACTTCTTCAAGTTTTTTTGTACTATTTATACTTTTTAAAATATTAAGCTTTTAGACACTTTTTTTTAACATTGAAGTCAATGAGAACATGCTTTTTACCGCTTCAAATCACACATGCTGCCAAAAGCTCCTTCATACTTTCACTTACAGACACCAAACAAACTTTAAAACGTGACTTTTTAGATTGATATCTTTTACGGTTTTTGTGAAAAAGCAATTTACGTTTAGTGATTTTTTCAGAAAATTTAATCGATTATAATGTAATCCTATGGAGGTGATTTAGAGGGTGTCATGTGATCACTAGAGTGGAGATCATTGAAAAAAAATTATCTTTAAAAAAAGGGGAAACAAATTGCTCTCACGCCCACAAGATCTACTTGTCATACACAATTTATATATCAAAACTTAGGTATTTTTGTCTGGTTTCAGGCAATGTGATCAGTTTTGTGATACGCATTTTATTTTTAGTTTGTGGAGCTTCTAAAGGACAAGAGCGCCAAAATTTCTCTCATTGACTGTAATGTTAAAACGTCTAAAAAACTTCCCAGCAAAACGCACAAAGACACTCTTCTTTAAATCGCTGACATGCCCAAATTTTTAAGTTTATCAACATAAATTTTATACCGATTCGTTCACAAAAGCCTTGTGTTTCAAACGGTGAAGTTGCTGTATCGATCGCATGTACGGTTGTGGATTTATTAAGGTTTGTTTGAAGGCTTAATTCATGTATTTGATCTGTGAATTAAAAGGCGTTTGTAATGCTATTTCTTTCCATAAATAGCTTTCCTGACAGACTCCATGGCAGCCTACGTGTGGGTTAATCCCGTCTCTCATACCTCATAGGACCCTACTCCCATAAAGCTTTGCTTCTCCCAATAGACTGTGTTACTTTTTTTGTCCTCCTCCTAGGACCTAGGTAGTCTTACCTTTTTAAATATGAAGATTTTTCGAAGTTCCAGTCCTGGTCGTTGCACTCATGGCAGATCTCAGTTTCTGGAGTCCAACAAGTCCCAGCTATTAGCCGGGTGGATAGAGGCAGTATTCAAAACTCCAATGCCTTGTAAAGCTTTTGAACCAGCCATTGGCAGGCAAGCAGTATTGTGGCCAAACATCCCAGCTATTAGCAGGAGGCCTTCCCCCACAGACGGTATCCCAGATGGTGCATCTCTGAGCCTCATGGTTCTCAGACTGGTCGGATCGTTTTTGGTATCGTATTATCTCTATCTTTATTGGCAGCCTGTTTATGTTTGTTGTTTGTCTGCGCTAAGTGCCCTTTCCTGGTTATGGCGGCTGGAGCGCACTTGCGTTCCAGCCTCTCTCCCCTGAGTCTACTGTGCGTGTGCGAGTCCCCTCCGGTTCGCGCATGTGCAGTTGCGGCTAGTACCGCTGTTCGCGCATGCGCGCGAGGTACTTGCAGTCACGCCGGACACTGCGCAGGCGCACAGAGTACACGGCGGGGCGCGGTGACATCATCAGGAAGCGGCAGCTTTTAAAAAGCTGTCAGTCTCAGCATGTCGTTGGGATTTCCTGACGCATGCTGTTTCTGCTTCCAGGCGCATCACTTGTCGTTTAAGGTAGGTGCCTTATGGCACTCTGTTTTATATCCATACTGTTGCCTTCTTTGAATGCCTCACCCTTATGGTCATGTCTTCTCTATATGCATCAATTACAGTGTGTGTCCCTGCCTATTATGGATGTGTCACCGCCCCCCAGTGGCCAACCCGTACGCCGCAGGTAGGATGGAATTTTTATTTCCTCTACCTGTATGTTGGGTTTTAGGTGCAATTTTAAATTTTCCCTACCATCAGCCCTTCTAGGTCTGATCTACAGCCCTCAGTACATGAAGAAACTGTTGTTTCTAGATTGCTACATCGTCACTCCAGATCAAGCTCTAGACATCCAAGATCACCTTCTAGACATCACAGTGAAAAATCTAAAACCACATCTGACCGTCATTCCCACCGTCATTCCAGCCATTCTGATAGGAGAATCTGCTGGGGTGCAGAGCTCAAGTTCCAGAAGGCAAATCCTTCTGTGATCCCTGTTATGCTCGTGCTGCTGGTGAAAGAAGAAATGATGATTAACAGGTGGAGGCTCTGGTCAGAAAGGTGGTTCAGGAGTCTCTGAACAAACCTGATCCCAATTGTAGCATTCCTTCTCCAATTGTTCCAGCTCCAATCCATATTCAGGATGATTCTGAATTACCGGGTCCTTCTCAGCGTAATCGTTCACCAAGTCTGTCTTCTGCTAGTGACGTAGAAAGTATTGTCAATTCTGCAGGATTTGATTTCTCTCTTGTTCCAAATCTAGTTAAAGCCGTTAAAGCTGCATTAAAGTGGGAGGATCCAGTTGAAGCGCCTTCCAAACAGAGAAAATATTTCAAGCACCTCAAAAAGGAGCGTCCCAGTTTTCCTCTCCTAGGGGAACTTGGAGAAATGATTACTGGTGAGTGGACAGCCATGGAAAGGAAAAATTCGTTGCTCTCTAAAGTCGCAAAAATGTATCCATTTAAATCTGAAGATGTTAAACATTTAGAATCTGCTCCTTTGGTTGACGCCGCATTAATGAGGTTAGTGAAACATGTTACTCTGGAAGACACTGTTTCATTTAAAGACGGTTTGGATAGGAAGATTGATACAGATCTCAAACGCATATACATTACAGCAGGTATGTCCTGCAAACCAGCTCTGGCCCTCGCAGCCCTATCTAAAGCAATGGAAGCTTGGACAGATGAAGTGGATTCTACCCTGTCAAATCTATCCGATCATATGTTCAGAGATCTACCACTCCATGAACTCAGAATGGCGACTGCCTTTCTGGGTGAGGCCTCCCTGGATATTATCAGTTTAGTGGCACGGGTCATACTCTCTTCTGTCACAGCTAAACGTGCCCTATGGCTTCGTCCTTGGGTAGCCGATCCAGCCTCCAAGCAGGCATGGTGTCGGATTCCCTTTCAGGGGTCCTCCCTGTTTGGGAACAAACTTGATAGTGCTATCACCCGTGCCACAGGGGGTAAGTCGGGGTTCCTTCCCCAGAATCGCCTTCCCTTCAATCAAAGAAAGTTTTTTCCCAGACAAGACCAGGATCGCTCAAGGGAGGCTCGTCGGTACAAACCTGGTAGAGAGTTCAGGAAGAACTGGAGAAGAAACCAGCCTTCTGGTCAGAAGTCTGCAAAAGGGGCATCTTCTGGTAACCGTGACACCCCTAAGTCCTTTTGATATAGGGTCGGCTCAGACGGATCAAGTTGGAGCTCGACTTCTGCAATTCCGCCATGTCTGGGCAGCCTCAATCAAAGACTTTTGGACAATCAAGACAGTATCCCCGGGACACTCCTGGACATTTGTCAGTCCACCTATACTCCAGTTTGTTCCCACAAATCTACCCTGCTCAGAAGAGAAAAAACAAATTCTTCTAACATACACAAACACTCTTTTGGCCCAGGGCGCCGCCATACACGTTCCAACGGCAGAAAAATTTCAAGGAATGTACTCACCTCTGTTTATGGTCCTAAAGAAGACTGGCTCCTGGAGGCCAGTGATAGACCTGACACACCTGAACACCTTCATCAAAAAAGAGAAGTTCAAGATGGAGTCCTTACTCACAATACGCCAGACGATTCTACCGGGCGATTGGTTGATATCTATCGACTTGAAAGATGCCTACTTTCATGTCCCAGTAGCGGTAGAGTTTCAGAAGTACCCAGGGATGGACTGGCCATAGGGACTACAGGGAGTTTCCCGGTGGGCCGATGGCTCAGTGGGCCGCTTTTTAAAAGAGAGATGCTGCTTGAAAGACTTTTTTAATGCCCTGGCAGCGCCCGAGTGTGAAAGCACTCAGGCTTTCACACTGGGACTGCAGCGGAAGCATTTTTCAGTCTCTTTACAGGCGCTATTTTCAGCCCAAAAGCGCCTAAAAAATGCCTCAGTGTAAAAAGGGGTCCTACACTCACCCCCTCTCTTTTACATTCACTCTCTTATTCTTACACTCACCCCCTTTCCTCCAACCCCCCCTCTTTCTCACCCTCTCATGATATACAATAATGGATGTAGGGGCCTTTTGGTGGGCGTGATTTTTCGGGGGGTGGGGGGGGCAGCATTTTATTGAATTAAAGTGGGCCGGTCTGGATGAAGTCCAGGGCCAAATTTTTGTCCCAGTCCAGCCCTGGAAGTACCTTCGCTTTGCAGTGGGCAGTACTCATCTCCAATTTACTTGTCTCCCGTTCGGGCTTACAACATCGCCTCGAGTGTTTTCAAAGCTCTTACTGGCCGTCGTGGCCTTGATCAGGACAAAAGGCATTCGTCTTCACCATTAACCACTTCCCGACCTCCTCATGTACATTTACGTCGGCAGAATGGCACGGACAGGCACATCAACGTACCTGTACGTGCCTGCCTAGACGTGGGTGGGGGGTCCGATCGGGACCCCCCCCCCCGGTACATGCGGAGGTCGGGTCCGCTCGGGGAGCGATCCGGGACGACGGCGCGGCTATTTGTTTATAGCCGCTCCGTCGCGATTGCTCCCCGGAGCTGAAGAACGGGGAGAGCCGTGTGTAAACACGGCTTCCCCGTGCTTCACTGTGGCGGCGCATCGATCGAGTGATCCCCTTTATAGGGGAGATTCGATCGATGATGTCAGTCCTACAGCCACACCCCCTACACTAGTAAACACATACACAGTGATCCCTAAATGTTACTCCCAAACTGCAACTGTCATTTTCACATTTTTTTGCTGTGAAAATGACAATGGTCCCAAAAATGTGTCAAAATTGTCCGAAGTGTCCGCCATAATGTCGCAGTCACGAAAAAAATCGCTCATCGCCACCATTACTAGTAAAAAAAATAAAAAAAATAAAAATGCAAAAAAACTATCCCCTATTTTGTAAACGCTATAAATTTTGCGCAAACCAACCGATAAACGATTATTGCAATTTTTTTTACCAAAAATAGGTAGAAGAATACGTATCGGCCTAAACTGAGGGAAAAAAAATTTTATATATGTTTTTGGGGGATATTTATTATAGCAAAAAGTAAAAAATATTGCATTTTTTTCTAAATTGTCGCTCTATTTTTGTTTATAGCGCAAAAAATAAAAACCGCAGAGGTGATCAAATACCACCAAAAAAAAGCTCTATTTGTGGGGAAAAAAGGACGCCAATTTTGTTTGGGAGCCACGTCTCACGACCGCGCAATTGTCTGTTAAAGCGACGCAGTCCCGAACTGTAAAAACCCCTTGGGTCTTTAGCCAGCATATTGATCCGGGGCTTAAGTGGTTATTTGGACGACCTGCTGTTACTTTCACAGAGCAAAGAACAACTACTGACACATCCGGTCCAAGTCATCCTTACTCTAACCGAGTTCGGTTGGCTTCTGAACAAAGAGAAAAGTCATCTAGATCCCACACAGTCTCTTGTTTTCCTCGGTGCCCAATTCGACACGGTCCAGAGCACCATTTCCTTACCCTTGGAAAAAATCCCAATAGTTCGGGACAGGACTCTCCTTTTCTCAAAGCCTCACTTTGCCTCAAGATAATAGGCACCATGGTGTCCACAATTCCCATGGTGAGGTGGGCACAGTGGAGAATGCGTCCCTTCCAGAAGGGTTTTCTTCAACAATGGGATCCAAGCTCCCGAGATCATTTGGTTCGGATAACCTGGTCAATGCGGGAAAGTCTATTCTGGTGGCTTCTACGAGAGAATCTCCTCAACTGTCTCTCAATAGCCCCTGTCTCTTGGATCACAATTACATCCAACGCCAGCAGCAAAGGCTGGGGTGCTCTTTGCCTAAAGAAAGTAGCTCAAGGGAAGTGGGACTGGTCACCTCGGAAGGTGGTATCCAATGTCCTGGAACTCCGTGCAGCCTTCTGTGCCCTTCAAGCCTTTTCTCATCTAACCAAGGGGTCGTCAGTCCTCCTAAGGATGGACAATACGACAGCGGTGTCATACATAAAGAGACAGGGAGGCACTCGCAGTCTTTCTCTACTGAAGGAGATAGAGCCGATCATGTCCTGGGCTCAGACATATCTGACAGATCTGACAGCAGTTTTTCTCCCCGGGGATCAGAATCTACAAGCAGATTTCCTATCGAGGACGACACTCAACAACAACGAGTGGTCTCTCCACAGCGAAGTGTTCAGCTGAATCCTATCACTAGGGTTTGTGCCGGAAGTAGACCTGTTTGCATCCCCATGCAACTTCAAACTGGAGAAATTCTTTACGAGAAGTGGCTGTCCCCAGGCGTTCGGGGTGAATGCCCTAACAGACCAGTGGATGTTCCACAGAGCCTATGCCTTTCCTCCAGTCCCGGTCATTCTCCGGTTCCTATCGAGACTCAGGTGGGAGGAAGTCGAGGTAGTGGCAATAATTCCTTACTGGCCCAACAGGCCCTGGTTTCCATTGTTATGCCAGCTGAGCTTCCGGGATCCAGTTCCACTTCCGATCAGACCAGATCTCCTGTTGCAGGGAGCGACCCCTCACCCTTGCCCGAACCTTCTACATCTAATGGTCTGGTTCTTGAGAGGGAAAGGTTGGAAGAACTAGGTTGTCCAAGTCAAGCATTATCTACCTTACTAAGTGCTAGGAGACCAAGTACCAACAGGATCTATCAAAGAATATGGTCAAAATTTTCGGTTTACACCTCCTCCATGAACAGTTCACCTAAGGATCCCAGAGTTCAAGATGTTTTGGGTTTTCTCCAGACAGGGCTAGATCTATCATTGTCAGTCAGTTCCCTGAGGGTTCAAGTGTCAGCGATATCTGCCTTCACAGGAATATCCTGGGCTAAACACGTCCTTGTCAGACAGTTCTTCAAAGGAGCTATGAGGCTGAGACCTCTAAGAAGACCAAGGTTCTCCAAATGGGGCCTCCCATTGGTTTTGGACTTTTTCTCAGAAGAACAAAATCTGGTTCATCTATCTATTAAAGATCTTTCCCTCAAGGTTGTCTTTCTTGTTGCCATAACATCTGACAAAAGAGTCTCTGAAATTGGTTCCCTAGGATTCAAAGAACCATTTCTCACTTTCTTTCCAGACCGTGTTGTGTTGGTCCCGATGCTGGGGTCCAAGCCCAAGGTAACATCAGTTTTTCACGAAAACCAAGAAATTGTCCTCCCCACTTTTCGTTCCTCTGAGGACTCTATTGTTCATCCTCTGGATGTTGGGAAAGTCCTAAAACAATATTTGGAAGCTACAGCACCCTTCCGCAAAACGGATCATTTGTTTGTTTCTTTTCATGGGAAGAACAAAGGAATGCGGGCTTCTTCTAGAACCATTTCAACATGGATCGTCCAAGCAATTCACAGGGCTTATAAGGCAAAAGGGTTGGCTCCTCCTGAAGCGGTAACTGCTCACTCCACTCGGAGCATCTCGACATCATGGGCGGCTGCCCGACATGTTTCTCCGGAAGTCATCTGCAAAGCAGCTTTCTGGTCGTCTTTAAATACTTTTGTAACGCACTATTGTGTAGAACCGGCTTCTTTATCGTCGGTTAATTTTGGTTTGCATGTTTTATCTGTTGACAATGTCAATTAAACCTTTTTGTTAACCAGCAATTGCCCACCCGGGTGTGTTTGGCTAGTCATTTCCCACACGTAGGCTGCCATGGAGTCTGTCAGGAAAAAGGAAAATTTATATGAAATACTTACCGTAATTTTCCTTTCCTGATGGACTCCATGGCAGCCGGAGTTCCCTCCCCTTTGCTGGAGTAGGCTATATTACGGAACACAGTCTATTGGGAGAAGCAAAGCTTTATGGGAGTAGGGTCCTATGAGGTATGAGAGGCGGGATTAACCCACACGTAGGCTGCCATGGAGTCCATCAGGAAAGGAAAATTACGGTAAGTATTTCATATAAATTTTTCTACCTCAGTGCAATATTCCTCCTCACTGACCTGGGGGGGAGGAGAAAACCTCTTGAGGGGGGAGGGGCGACCAGGAAGTCAGGATACTCTCTACTTTGCAGATAGAGAAAGGAGCTGTGTGTCCTAAAGATCGTGTAGTGGTTATGGTGAATGGCTTTGGCGCGGGCTCAGCATTCAGCTATTCAGCAATTCAGCTATTCAGCATTCCCACGCGCATTTTCCTCAGCTTTAAAAAGCATTCCCAGTATTGATATCCGTAAATTTATTATTAGTGGGAATGCTTTAATAAGCAATCCCAGTATTGATATCCGTAAATTTATTATTCTTAATTTTAATTTTATTCCGTACGTTTTTTGTGCATCTCATTCAGCTAACAATGGGGCTTTTCAAGTTTTTTTGTACTATTTAGACTTTTTAAAATATCAATAAAGCAGGGAAAGAGTTGCAGAATTTAGTTCTTAAAAGGAAAGAAATCAAACTGGCCCTACTGAATGAAAAAATTCAGGTTTTACGAAATAAATTGGAACCAATTAAGGAAACCAGTTTAATAAAGGATTTTAATGTTAATATGAAAAAGAAACTGGAAAAAATTGACAGAGAAACACAGAAAAGGAAAGTCAAAAAATTCAATAGGGATTTGGAGGACTTTAAGAATAATATAATTTATGCTTGGCAAAGCACAGGAATCATTAACAATGATATTGATGAGGAAGCCACTGTGGCCTCACAACAACCATCAAGAATCCTGGATGCTATACCCAAGAAGGAAACTACTGTTAAACAGAGCACCAACAATAATAAAAAATCGAAGCTTGATCGGAGCTCATCGAATCAAGCTCGAGGAAGTGGTATTAACACTGGTAAAAAAGATCAATTTGCCTCCCTTCAGGCATCACCTGGACCTTCAAGGCAGGAGATAAATGGACAACAGTATGGCTATCAATATCAGTCCCCACGGACACCACAATTTTATGGGAGGAAAGATCAGTTTAATTATCCTCCACAACATAATTACCAACAGTGGTCCCACCATCCGCCCCCTCCAGGATACTATCCAGGACCAGAGTATGGGCATATGGGCAATAGATATCAACCTCTGGCAGAGGACTATCATAATGGATACTACTCTCAACAGCCTTTTTTAGGGCATCGGGGGAGGGGGGGGGGAGGTGGGACTCCGAGGAGGAACTCACAAACCAGGAACAACAAAGGAGGAGACAAGCATGTCGTTCCAAAATTTCCGCAAAGAGGACCAGAAACATATCAAAGAGAAGACGTGGATGCAGGGCAGGCCGAAGGAAACAATCCCAAAAAAAGAATGAGGGAGGTGGAACCACAGGAATATACAACCTGAGTAAGGTGACATTGAGCCCGAAAGAGCTCAATATCCTCAACACGGGTTTAAAGTGTGCTCCTAGAAGAACAATGAATAAATTTGACGTCTATATAGACACACACAAATTTGTCAGGACTCTGAATTTGAAAAAATACTTCTTGAGCCACCCTGTCACGTCTTCTATGAATAGTACCATTGTGGCAACGAAAGTTGACAGTGGACTCAAGAATAAATCCTTATTTAATCCTCAGATTTCCAATAATCATTTTATAGAGGTTTTTAAACAGTTGGTACTCAAAGACATTGAGGAATTACCTGTGAAGAAGGGTGTGAATCCCCGCTATATTGAAGAAGGTATTGAATCTTTGGAGGATAAGAAGAATGTTGTGATCCGACCAGCAGACAAAGGGGGAGGGGTGGTGGTCCTGGATAAGGAGTTCTACTGCACCCAGTTGTCCAATATGCTGAGCGATACTTCTACATATAGAAAACTAGCATCAGACCCTACCGAACCATACAAGGTACAACTTGATGCGTTGGTAGATTGGGGCTATCATACTGGAGCTTTGAATCTGAAAGAGAAAAAGTACTTAGCTCCCTCAGCTAGTAGGATACCGGTGATCTACACTTTGCCTAAGATCCACAAAAATGAAATTATCCCACCTGCCCGACCAATAGTTAACGGGATTGGATCAGTCACAGCCAGATTGGGAGAATACCTTGACAGATTTCTCCAACTGAGTGTTTGCACAACCAAGGCGTATCAGAAAGACACCACCGACCTGCTACAGTCCCTAGACAAAGTGAGCATCAGGCCTGAAACAGACATCTTTTTGGTAACAGCTGACGTGGCATCACTGTATACCATTATTCAGTATGATGATGCGGCACTGGCGTTGAACTGGGCACTTAGCAGGAGGGATGATATACCGCATACTCAGAAGAAATTTATGGGACATGTATTAGAGTTCTGCATGTCCCATAATTATTTCTGGTTCGATGGCTCCTTCTTCTCCCAGCAGGTTGGCGTGGCTATGGGGGCAAAGTTTGCCCCCAGCCTCGCCAACCTGTTCATGGCTGAGTGGGAGGACAGGCATGTTTTTCATAACCGGAGACCCCAATTATTATTTTATCGGAGATTTATAGATGATATTTTATTTATATGGGAAGGATCGCAGCAAGATGCACTAAAGTTTCTGGAAGACCTCAATAGTAATCCCAACATCATTAAATTGGAATATACAATTAGCGGAAATATGGTCAACTTTTTGGATGTCACTATTCAAAGAGAAGCAAATAAACTAAAGACTAAAGTCTTTTTCAAGCCAACTGATCGTAACAGTTATTTGTCCATTAATAGTGGACACCACCCAGCATGGATTAAAAATATCCCTAAGGGGCAATTTTTAAGAGTTCGTCGCAATTGCTCAGATGCCAATGATTATCTCTCACAAGCACAAACACTGAAGAATAAATTTGTTCAGAAGGGATATGATGAGCCAGCTCTGAACACAATGATTGAAGAAATTGCTGCTATCCCTAGAGAAAAATGCTTAGAAAAGAAGGTAGAACAGCCAAATAATAACCAACACCAATGGGGCTTCCTGTCTGGGTTTCATGCCCAATACAGGGAGGTAGAGGCTATCATCAAGAATCACTGGCACATCCTGGGGAAGGACAGACACTTTGCCGAAATACTTCCGAGTCAACCACGATTCATCTATAGGAGGGCTCCTAATTTCGGCGACAAGGCGGTCCGCAAGATTCTAGATCCCCCAGATCAGCAGGCCCTCAGAATAGATTTCAAGGGGTTCTACTCGTGCAGGAAATGCATTTGTTGCAGAACTGTGCAGATAAGCAATAGAGGAAAACAACAGGTCACGAGTAGTGATGGGAAGATTTTCTCTATTAAAGAATTTATCACCTGCAACTCTTCTCATGTAGTATATTTGATTTGGTGCCCATGTGGACTACTTTATGTAGGAAGAACTAAGAGGTTATTGCGGATACGAGTGGCTGAACACCTGGCAAACATAAAGAAGGGCTTTGATTACCACAGTGTGTCAGTCCACTTTAAGGAAAAACATAACCAAGATCCTTCGCTAGCTCAGTTCTGTGGCATTGACTGCGTACACCCTTCATGGAGAGGTTCAAACAGGGTGAGAGATCTATCGCAGCGAGAAACTCAATGGATCTTTCTTTTAAAAAGTCAATTTCCGAGGGGCCTTAACATAGGATTGGACATGAACTGCTTCATCAGTAATGTTTAGACTAGGAGCAGGTTTTAAGGTGTACATATATATAGTATGGTCATGAATTATGTTGTTACAAGGGGGCCAGACAACTGGGCCACCCACTATGATCATGGGCTCTGTATGACTATATAATTACATTTTTGTTATGCCATGCATATGGAGATGATGAAGTTCACCCACTTTAATCTGAACCATTGCATGTCTAAACTTGCCCATATTTATGTATATCTCGTTCAAAGTACATGCCCCAGTGTAAAATCGTTTTCCAGTTTATAAAATCTTTTTTAAAAATAATAATTTTTATATATATATAAAAAAAATGTTTTATTCATTTTGATTACCACCATTTTATTGAAATTTTATGATGGATAATAATATATGCAACTCTTCAATATAATTTTAGGAATATCGCCTATACTATATGTATTTAATTCAGTTTTATATATATTTATGGTTGATTATGTGTTTTTAGATTTTGGAATAATATATATTCTTTTTTAGATTCATATAACCATGTAGTATGCTCTCACTTTAGATTAATGAGAGATATTGTACTGTGTGTTTCTGACTTTACACTGTTAGATCGTGTTTGTATAGACCTGGAGGTGACTCGTGGTCATGGGGACACCCGAATGGCTGTTAGTCATTTCTTAGAGGGATATCCCCCTTCTTTCAGTTTGCAGTACACTCTATGCTTGATGGGTGTCATACACCAGTTTCACCACTGGGGTTAGACACTGTATCGAATATAGGCAGTGGGAATGGGTGTCATACAGCAGTTTGACCACTGGTGATAGACACCTCATTGAATACAGGCAGTGTGATTAGGTGTAGTACACCGACGTCACCACTGGGGGCCTCCACCTCGCACACATGATTATGCTGCTCTGTTTGGTCAGAGCTGCACACTTGCACGCCAGCACAGCTGAGTGGGACGTTTGTCCACACAGCTGATGCTTGTAATGAACGGAAGGCGTGCACCAATGTGCAAGTGAGGGGGGGACCTTGGCAGCTACATATAGCGGCATGTGACATCTGGTAAGCATCCCCATGATTAAATCAGTATGATGAAACATGTCGGGGCGTGGGTACTAAGTTACAACCGCATACCTTAAACTGAACTGGTCGGGCGTGGAACGGTCCATCTGTCACCAACATAGTCATCTGAAGAGCGACTCCAGTACACCTTCATAGGGCTGTGAGTAAACCTGGGCTATTTGTTGGTCCGCCGTGACCACTGGTTCACCTGGAGGAAAATTTTCGTTTGTGTTTACACCGTGTGATGTTTGGATTTAATCACTGCTTATGACAAGAGTCATTTTTGTGAGTGCATCTATTGGGAGATTTTTATTTTTTTTATTAAAAGTTGTGTTGCAATATCACACTATTGTGCTCTCTCTCTTCATTATACATGTGGCTGTCATCTTGGAGTTTTTCCTTTTTCCAACGGATCTCCATTTATTTAACTGAGTGCTCCAGTTTCCAAAGAGGGAGTTCCATCAATTAAACTGAGTGGTTCAGTTAAAAAGCCTGTGTGCCTTAACACGAGAGTGTCAGGCCATTTATTGTGGTGAGTTTGCATTCTGATGGGTGGTGGAATCACGCAGTCACTGTGGTGTGGTGAAAGCACTGTCTGAAGATCGTGAAAGGATTTCTTCTGTTCTCCATTTATGAACTTCATTTACGTTCACACAATCAGTTTATGGATTTTTTTTTGCCAACCTGTTTTTTTTTGCCAACCTGTTATTTTGGGTGTATTATTGGCACCTATTTTTGACACTGATATATTGTTTCACATAGAGGGTGGATCACTCATTATTTTTCACTTAATAGTCTATCAATATTATATGTGTGTTTTTTTTTATTTGATTCTTTTGAGCGCTGCTTAATATCACATTTGATACCTTTTTTTACATCAGGTAGCACTGTATTTGCATATTACATTTTGATTGTTTAACTTTTAAAGCAGCAGCTCACATATATTTATTTATTTTATTTATTTATATTATCAATATCACTATATTTTCACTTATATTCTCCAGTTACGCGCAGTGGGGGTGGCTCAATTAGACGGCCCTTATTTCCACCTTTTTCCCAAAAAAGCTTTTAGACACTTTTTTTTAACATTGAAGTCAATGAGAACATGCTTTTTACCCCTTAAAATTTCATGTACGCCAAATGCTTCTTCTCCTTCATACTTTCACTTACAGACACCAAACAAACTTTAAAACGGTCACAAAATATTCAGCTGTCCGAAAATGACTTTTTAGATTGATATCTTTTACGGTTTTTGTGAAAACGCAATTTACGTTTAGTGATTTTTTCAGAAAATTTTATCGGTTATAATGTAATCCTATGGAGGTGATTTAGAGGGTGTCATGTGATCACTAGAGTGGAGATCATTGAAAAAAAAATTATCTTTAAAAAAAGGGGAAACAAATTGCTCTCACGCCCACAAGATCTACTTGTCATACACAATTTATATATCAAAACGTAGGTATTTTTGTCTGGTTTCAGGCAATGTGATCAGTTTTGTGATACGCATTTGACTTTTAGTTCCAGGAGCTTCTAAAGGACAAGAGCCCCAAAATTTCTCTCATTGAATGTAATGTTAAAACGTCTAAAAAATGTTTCTGCAAAACACACAAAGACACTCTTCTTTAAATCACTGACATGCGCACATTTTTAAGTTTATCAACATAAATTTTATACCGATTCGTTCACAAAAGCCTTGTGTTTCAAACGGTGAAGTCGCTGTATCGATCGCATGTACGGTTGTGGATTTATTAAGGTTTGTTTGAAGGCTTAATTCATGTAATGCTATTTCTTTCCATAAATAGCTTTCTACCTCAGTGCAATATTCCTCCTCACTGACCTGGGGGGGAAGCCTCTTGAGGGGGGAGGGGCGACGAGGAAGTCAGGATACTCTCTACTTTGCAGATAGAGAAAGGAGCTGTGTGTCCTAAAGATAGTATAGTGGTTATGGTGAATGGCTTTGGTGCGGGCTCAGCAATTCAGCTATTCAGCATTCCCATGCGCATTTTCCTCAGGAAATGCATTTTCTAGTTCTTAATTAGTGGGAATGCTTTAATAAGCATTCCCAATATTGATATCCGTAAATTTATTATTGTTAATTTTAATTTTATTCCGTACGTTTTTTGGCTCTGCGTAACTTCTGCATACTTTCAGCTATTGAGACCATTCAACTATTAAAATGTTCGTCTCATTCAGCTAACGATGGGACTTCTTCAATTTTTTTGTACTATTTATACTTTTTAAAATATTAAGCTTTTAGACACTTTTTTTTAACATTGAAGTCAATGAGAACATCCTTTTTACCCCTTAAAATTTCATGTACGCCAAATGCTTCTTCTCCTTCATACTTTCACTTACAGACACCAAACAAACTTTAAAACGGTCACAAAATATTCAGCTATCCGAAAATGACTTTTTAGGTTGATATCTTTTACGGTTTTTGTGAAAACGCAATTTACGTTTAGTGATTTTTTCAGAAAATGTAATCGGTTATAATGAATTCCTATGGAACAGTTTTAGAGTGTGTCATGTGACCTTTACAGTGGAGATCATTGAAAAAAAAATTATCTTTAAAAAAAGGGGAAACAAATTGCTCTCACGCCCACAAGATCTACTTGTCATACACAATTTATATATCAAAACGTAGGTATTTTTGTCTGGGTTCAGGCAATGTGATCAATTTTGTGATACGCATTTTATTTTTAGTTCGTGGAGCTTCTAAAGGACAACAGTACCAAATTTTCTGTCATTGACTCTCATGTTAAAACGTCTAAAAAATTTCCCAGCAAAACACACAAAGACACTCTTTTTTTAAATCGCTGACATGCCCACATTTTTATGTTTATCAACATAAATTTCATATCGATGCGTTCACAAAAGCCTTGTGTTTCAAACGGTGTAGTCGCTGTATCGATCGCATGTACGGTTGTGGATTTATTAAGGTTTGTTTGAAGGCTTAATTCATGTATTTGGTCTGTGAATTAAAAGCGTTTGTAATGGTATTTCTTTCCATAAATAGCTTTCTACCTCAGTGCAATATTCCTCCTCACTGACCTGGGGGGGGGAGAAAACCTCTTGAGGGGGAGGGGCGACCAGGAAGTCAGCATACTCTCTACTTTGCAGATAGAGAAAGGAGCTGTGTGTCCTAAAGATAGTGTAGTGGTTATGGTGAATGGCTTTGGCGCGGGCTCAGCAATTCAGCATTCCCACGCGCATTTTCCTCAGGAAATGCATTTTCTAGTTTTAATTTTAATTTTATTCCGTACATTTTTTGGCTCTGCGTAACTTCTGCATACTTTCAGCTATTGAGACCATTCAACTTTTAAAATGTTCATCTCGTTCAGCTAACGATGGGACTTCTTCAAGTTTTTTTGTACTATTTATACTTTTTAAAATATTAAGCTTTTAGACACTTTTTTTTAACATTGAAGTCAATGAGAACATCCTTTTTCCTGCTTCAAAACACATGTTCTGCCAAAAGTTTCAGCTCTTTCATACTTTCACTTACAGACACCAAACAAACTTTAAAGCGGTCACAAAATATTCAGCTATCCAAACATGACTTTTTAGATTGATATCTTTTACGGTTTTTGTGAAAACGCAATTTACGTTTGGTGAATTTTTCAGAAAATGTTATCGGTTATAATGTGTTTCTATGGAGCAGCTTTAGAGTGTGTCATGTGACCATTACAGCACAGATCATCCACACAAAAAATGATCTTTAAAAAAGGGGGAACAAATTGCTCTCACGCCCACAAGATCTACTTGTCATACACAATTTATATATCAAAACGTAGCTATGCTTGTCTGGTTTCGGGCAATGTGATCAGTTTTGCTATAGGCATTTGACTTTTAGTTCCAGGAGCTTCTAAAGGACAAGTGCCTCAAACTCCCTCCCATTGACCGTCATCTTAAAAAGTCTAAAAAATGTTCCTGCAAAACACACAAAGACGCTCTTTTCTAAATCGCTGGCATGGCCACATTTTTAAGTTTATCAACATAAATTTCATATCGATGCGTTCACAAGGGCCGTGTCTTTCAAACGGTGAAGTCGCTGTATCGATCGCATGTACGGTTGTGGATTAATTACGTTTTGTTTGAAGGCTTCGATAACTGATTTTGTGTGTGGATGAAAGCGTTTCTAATGGTATTTTGATTCCCTAAATGGCTTTCTTTACCTCAGTGCAGTCCTCCTCCCCCACCTCATGTGAAGAAAGCCTCTTGAGGGGGGAGGGGCGACCAGGCAAGTCAGGACACTCTCTATATTGCAGATAGAGAAAGGAGCTGTGTGATATTAGGCTTTATAAGTACTGAAGGAACACTGCTTGTATGTCCTAAAGATACTGTAGTGGTTATGGTGAATGGCTTTGGTGCGGGCTCAGCAATTCAGCATTCCCACTCGCATTTTCCTCAGGAAATGCATTTTCTAGTTATTAGTGGGAATGCTTTAATAAGCATTCCCAGTATTGATATTCGTTTTTTATTATTCTTAATTTTAATTTTATTATTCCGTACGTTTTTTGGCTCTGCGTAACTTCTGCATACTTTCAGCTATTGAGACCATTCAACTATTAAAATGTTCGTCTCATTCAGCTAACGATGGGACTTCTTCAAGTTTTTTTGTACTATTTATACTTTTTAAAATATTAAGCTTTTAGACACTTTTTTTTAACATTGAAGTCAATGAGAACATCCTTTTTCCTGCTTCAAAACACACGTTCTGCCAAAAGTTTCAGCTCCTTCATACTTTCACTTACAGACACCAAACAAACTTTAAAGCGGTCACAAAATATTCAGCTATCCAAACATGACTTTTTAGATTGATATCTTATACGGTTTTTGTGAAAACGCAATTTACGTTTAGTGATTTTTTTATCGGTTATAATGTAATCCTATGGAGCAGGTTTAGAGTGTGTCATGTGACCTTTAGAGTGGAGATCTTTGAAAACAAAAATTATCTTTAAAAAAAGGGCGAACAAATTGCTCTCACGCCCACAAGATCTACTTGTCATACACAATTTATATATCAAAACGTAGGTATGCTTGTCTGGTTTCAGGCAATGTGATCAGTTTTGCGATAGGCATTTGACTTTTAGTTCCAGGAGCTTCTAAAGGACAAGTGCCTCAAACGCCCTCCCATTGACCGTCATGTTAAAAAGTCTAAAAAAAATCCTGCAAAACACACAAAGACGCTCTTTTCTAAATCGCTGACATGGCCACATTTTTAAGTTTATCAACATAAATTTCATATCGATGCATTCACAAAAGCCTTGTGTTTCAAATGGTGTAGTCGCTGTATCGATCGCATGTATGGTTGTGGATTTATTACGTTTTGTTTGAAGGCTACGATAACTGATTTTGCGTGTGGATGAAAGCGTTTCTAATGGTATTTTGATTCCCTAAATAGCTTTCCTTACCTCAGTGCAGTCCTCCTCCCCCACCTCATGTGGAGAAAGCCTCTTGAGGGGGGAGGGGGGAGGGGCGACCAGGCAAGTCAGGACACTCTCTATATTGCAGATAGAGAAAGGAGCTGTGTGATATTAGGCTTTATAAGTACTGAAGGAACACTGCTTGTATGTCCTAAATATACTGTAGTGGTTATGGTGAATGGCTTTGGTGCGGGCTCAGCAATTCAGCATTCCCACTCGCATTTTCCTCAGGAAATGCATTGTCTAGTTCTTAATTTTAATTTTATCCTTTATTCCGTACGTTTTTTGGCTCTGCGTAACTTCTGCATACTTTCAGCTATTGAGACCATTCAACTTTTAAAATGTCCATCTCATTCAGCTAACGATGGGAATTCTTCAAGTTTTTTTGTACTATTTATACTTTTTAAAATATTAAGCTTTTAGACACTTTTTTTTAACATTGAAGTCAATGAGAACATGCTTTTTACCACTTCAAATCACATGTCCTGCCAAAAGTTTCAGCTCCTTCATACTTTCACTTACAGACACCAAACAAACTTTAAAGCGGTCACAAAATATTCAGCTATCCAAACATGACTTTTCAGATTGATATCTTTTACGGTTTTTGTGAAAACGCAATTTACGTTTAGTGATATTTTCAGAAAATGTTATCGGTTATAATGAATTCCTATGGAAGGTGTTTTAGAGTGTGTCATGTGACCTTTAGAGTGGAGATCACTGAAAAAAAATTATCTTTAAAAAAAGGGGAAACAAATTGCTCTCACGCCCACAAGATCTACTTGTCATACACAATTTATATATCAAAATGTAGGTATTTTTGTCTGGTTTCAGGCAATGTGATCAGTTTTGCGATAGGCATTTGACTTTTAGTTCCAGGAGCTTCTAAAGGACAAGAGCCCCAAAATTTCTCTCATTGACTGTAATGTTAAAAAGTAAAAAAAAATTCCCAGCAAAACGCACAAAGACACTCTTTTTTAAATTGCTGACATGCCCACATATTTAAGTTTATCAACATAAATTTTATACCAATTTGTTCACAAAAGCCTTGTGTTTCAAACGGTGAAGTCGATGTATCGATCGCATGTACGGTTGTGGATTTATTAAGGTTTGTTTGAAGGCTTCAATAACTGATTTTGTGTGTGGATTAAAGCATTTCTAATGGTATTTTGATTCCCTAAAAAGCTTCCTTTACCTCAGTGCAGTCCTCCTCCCTTACCTCATGTGGAGAAAGCCTCTTGAGGGGGGAGGGGCAACCAGGCAAGTAAGGACACTCTCTAAATTGCAGATAGAGATAGGAGCTGTGTGATATTAGGCTTTATAAGTACTGAAGGAACACTGCTTGTATGTCCTAAAGATACTGTAGTGGTTATGGTGAATGGTTTTTGTGCGGGCTCAGCAATTCAGCTATTCAGCATTCCCACGCGCATTTTCCTCAGGAAATGCATTTTCTAGTTCTTTTTCTACTTTACTCCGTACGTTTTTTTGGCTCTGCGTAACTTCTGCATACTTTCAGCTATTGAGACCATTCAACTATTAAAATGTTCATCTCGTTCAGCTAATGATGGGACTTCTTCAAGTTTTTTTGTACTATTTATACTTTTTAAAATATTAAGCTTTTAGACACTTTTTTTAACATTGAAGTCAATGAGAACATCCTTTTTACCGCTTCAAATCTCACGTGCTGCCAAAAGTTTCAGCTCCTTCATACTTTTACTTACAGACGCCAAACAAACTTTAAAACGGTCACAAAATATTCAGCTATCCGGCTATGACTTTTCAGATTGATATCTTTAATAGTTTTTGTGAAAAAGCAATTTACGTTTAGTGATTTTTTCAGAAAATGTTATTGATTATAATGTGTTCCTATGGAGCTGCTTTAGAGTGTGTCATGTGATCATTACAGTGCAGATCATTGGAAAATAAATTATCTATAAAAAAAGGGGGAACAAATTGCTCTCACGCCCACAAGATCTACTTGTCATACACAATTTATATATCAAAACGTAGGTATTTTTGTCTGGTTTCAGGCAATGTGGTCAGTTTTGTGATAGGCATTTTGCCTTTAGTTCCTGGAGCTTCTAAAGAACAAGAGTCCCAAAATTTCTCCCATTGACCGTCATGTTAAAACGTCTTTAAAATGTTCCTGCAAAACGCACAAAGACGCTCTTTTCTAAATCGCTGACATGGCCACATTTTTAAGTTTATCAACATAAATTTCATATCGATGCACTCACAAGGGCCGTGTCTTTCAAACAGTGAAGTCGCTGTATCGATCGCATGCATGGTTGTGGATTTATTAAGGTTTGTTTGAAGGCTTATTTCATGTATTTGGTGTGTGAATTAAAGGCGTTTGTAATGGTATTTCTTTCCCTAAATAGCTTTCTTTACCTCAGTGCAATATTCCTCCTCACTGACCCTGGGGGGGAGAAACCCTCTTGAGGGGGGAGGGGAGACCAGGAAGTCAGGACACTCTCTACTTTGCAGATAGAGAAAGGAGCTGTGTGTCCTAAAGATAGTGTAGTGGTTATGGTGAATGGCTTTGGTGCGGGCTCAGCAATTCAGCTTTTCAGCATTCCCACACATTTTCCTCAGGAAATGCATTTTCTAGTTATAAATGTGAAGCCCATAAGGGGTGTTGTATGAATAATGTATGGATGCAAGTATAAATGGGAAGTGTAAATAGAGTAAGAAAAATGAGGAGAGAAACAAAATATTTCGCTCCAGAAAATAAGAAAAAAGTGGTGAGGAGAAAGGCAAAACATTTAACTAACTGGTGAATATATTGTAAAAGTAGCGATAAGGCAGCTGAGATAATGAAAGTTTAATTTAAATATTCCCAATGTTTATAAACATATCAAACAAAAGAAAAGAAAATTACCTTGGTAAGCCAGAGGCATAGGCAAATTCATGGGATTGTGTCAGCAGATTAATAAAGTGCAGGTTTCGTAAAAAAGAAACACAGGATCAAAGAAAGTATCTTATCCACAATCTGCGGATAAGAAAATTGTAACGTTTGTTCAAAAAAAGGGTATTGGCAATTACTAATGTAGTCTCATGTATAGGTGTGCTTACCGTGGGGAAATGTCATCTGAGAAAATGTGTTGCGCCGGCGTATCTCGAGATGCGCGGCGTAAGTGTATATATACGCCGGCGTATCTATGCGCCGTACCCACAGAACCAGATTCGCCTGAAAATAGGCTTTTTCCGACCGACGTAAGTTTTCTACGCCGGCATAGCGTGGGCGCATATCTACGCTGGGCGCATCTTGCGCTCCTATTGATTTCCTATTCAAATATGCAAATGAGGGAGATACGCCGATTCCCGAACGTACGTCCGCCCGACGCAGGCTACGCGCGGTGCACGTAAGCTGTACGTCCAGCCTAAACTTACCCCTCATAAAGCAGGGGTAACTTTGCACCAGACGTGTGCAGGTCAAGCGGAAGAGCAGCTTCAGCAGCACCGTTACGGATGAGCTGAGCAACCACACTTGCAGGACAACACATCTGTATGCCAACATGCCAGGGGCAGGCATGGTCATAGCACTACTTGTGTGCCAAGGCGCGTAGAAGGAGGAGGGCACAGAGAGGATATACCAAACGCGCATGAACGTCTTTGGCATGGGTGATTCGGAGGTGTATCGCATCTTCAGATTCAATACTCATGCCATCCTGGAACTAGCCACAACCCTGCAGGATGACATCACCAGCCAGACACACCGATCACATGCAGTGCAGCCACTGGTCAAGGTCCTGGCAACACTCCATTTCCACGCCAGTGGATCTTTTCAGCGTACAAGTGGAGTTGTGGCTGGGATGTCACAAACCAGCATGAGCAGATGTGTGCACCAGGTTGTCCCCGCAATCCTCAGACGCATGTCCCACCACATCATCAGACCCACCCAGGAGCACCTGCGGAATAAGGCAATGGCGGATTTTGTCAGAATTGCAGGATTCCCACGCACCGTGGGGGCCATTGATTGCACACATGTGGCACTACGGCCCCCGTGCCACAGAGCACATATACCGCAATCGTAAGCACTGGCATTCCATCAACGTACAGGTGATAGCCGATGCCCAAGGCCTCATATGGCACGTCCGTGCCAAACACCCAGGGGCCAGCCACGACAGCTACATATACCATCAAAGCACCATCCCAACAGAATTCGAACAGAACGTGTATGGGGACAGCTGGCTGGTTGGTGAGTGACATGGGAGTCAGGCATGACTGTCTGACCCCATGATGCAGACATCACGAGGGGCACATGCACAATTAACATCCTCCTGTCTTTTCCCTTCCAGGTGACTCTGCATATGCACTTGGACCCCATCTCATGACTCCATTCCGGGATCCCCAAACCACAGGAGAGCAAAACTACAATTCTGCACACATACGTACCCGTGCAGTGGTGGAGCGCACATTTGGCTTCCTGAAGTCACGTTTCCAATGCCTGGATAAGTCTGGGGGGACCCTGTTGTATTCCCCAAACTTTGTGTGCCAGATCATCGGTGCATGTTGCATTCTGCACAACTTTGCAGAGAGAAAGGGCCTGGAGATTGACATACGTGATGACCTGACCCCCGAACCAGACATTCCCCCCCTGCCCGAGGCTACCCCGTCTGCTGAGGGAACATCAGTCAGGAGTTGTCCCGTGGAATGTATCTTTGCACGTTAAACACACACATTCCTCATGGCACAAGGAGAATGCACACATGCCCACCACTGTGGTCCCTAGCACACACACCACATCCACATCACATTGGATTAGCCCAAGTCCAACATGCAGGACTTGGGAGCAGCAACGCCACGCCAAGGCTCCAATTATGTTGCTGACCATTCATAACACATTCACACGGGTCATGAGGATAACTTCTCCCCAACGACCGAGGGTGACACCCCTTTGCTGGCAGGAGTTTCACCCCCCCCATTCACACACCAGTCACACTGTAGCCTGCACGCCTCACCGTGTGCAGTAATTGAAACAAAACAAAAACGCTCTTCGCCAGAGCACAAAATAAATAAAAACGCTCTTCACCAGAGCAGCACAAAAAAGGCAAACCCAAAAAAATCAGTTGCCCTGGCTGCTGCCACGGCCACGGCCAAGGCCACGGCTCCGTAACTGCCTGGTAGAAGGCTTGTGTGGGGGGGGCATCAGGTGGAGGAGCATCAACCGGTCTCTCCATGGCTGGAGGCCTGCCCTCTAAAGCCACGGCAATGCGGGTGAGGATGGTGTTAGTCTCTGACTGCACCTGCCGCGACTGTCTCCCCTCCGCCTCAATAGCAGCTGTGTTGCCATGGACGGCCTCAGTCAGGGACCTCACCTCTGCCACAAGGGTAGCCGTTGTGGCCTGCAGCTCCCCCAGGCAGGTGATCACAGCTGCAGTGTTGCCAGCCACATCTTGCAGGCCGTCATTGATGTGGCCCGTGGAGGCCAGGCTGTCGGCCACTCGCCTCATCTCCTCGGCCATCTCACCCATATGGTGGGTCTGAGAGTCCTGGGCCCTGGTGAGATTTTCAGGCAGGAAATCCGGAACCCCCCTGGTCTTCCTGGTTGCCTTCCTGGGGTCAGGAGAGGCTTGAGGCCTGGCATAGGGGGAGGGACTTGAGGGAGTGGGTGGGTTGGGGATGGATCCTGAGGGGCTGGATGATATGAGGCTTGACGTCCAGGACAGACCAGCTGAGAGGAAGGACTCTTCAAGATACAGGGACACCTCCTCACCCAGATGTTCCGCATCCTCCTCAATCACCTCTTCAGTGGAGGTCTGGGCACCACTCCCCTCCACCAATGCCTCTTGGCTTCCCAGGGGGACGGGCAGAGGCACAAGATGGCCCAGCTCCCTCCTGGACATCTGCGGATGACACAAAACATTCACATGTTGGTGGACCCACACACTTATCACATGTTCCCTTCCACCCCCTCACATGCTACACACCAGATAGGAGAAAAAACACACTTACCTGTCCTCAAGGCCGTCTCAACTGAGTCATAGCCCTCAACTCCCTCCAATTGCTTCCTCTCAATGCAGCGGGCAACCACCTGCTCCTCAGAAGTCAGCCGAATGGTAGAGGCTTGTCCACCATCAGTGCCCCTGGCATGCCTTCTCATATTGGCCAGCTTCTCCTTGACCCTCCTGCGCATGTCATTCATTGTCTTGGCAATGTCCTGGGGCCTCCTCACCTCATTGCCTAGGGCATTCACCTGGGTGGTTATCCGCATCAGGATCTCATCCCTCTTGCCCTTGCTGGTATCCCCATGGAGGCGAGCGTCATATCTCTCCATGGCTGCTATTATGATGGCCCTCTCCTCTGGGGAGAAGTTCTTCTTCCTATTCCCACTACGCCGAGCAGACATGGTCAACAGGAAGAGAGCAAAAGTACCTACACCACTAACAATCAGACGGGTGTACTTTTGCACTCGACGGGCGCATGACTGGGCGTATTTATGCCCTGGGCGTAAACGGTGGGCCGGCGTATCTCAGGATTTATGCCAGGCGTAGTTGTGAGTATGCGCAGAGGGGCGCGGGACATACGATCACGGCGCATGCGCCTTTCTTTCGGCCCTTCATTTGCATGGGGTCACGGTTCGTTTAAATGGATCACGCCCACTTCCTTCCTACTTTGAATTACGCCAACGATTTTACGTTACGCCAGCGCAAAATTGGACGCATTTGCTTTGAGAATACGGAGCTTGCCTCTCTAAGTTACGTTGGCGGAACGCATATGAGATGCGCTACGCCGGCATAAAGATGCGCCAATTTACGTGAATTTGGGCCAGAGACTTTAATATGGTCCTTGATTAAAAAATTGGCTGCAGGGTCGTATTCATACCACAGGCAGTTAGGCTCGATTCACACCTATGCATGTTGCTTTTGAGCGTTTTTGCAGTGCATTTTGCGGTGCTTTGCGTTTTAATTTTTTTTACATCAATTTTAATTTTTTTACATTTCATTTAAAAACTAGGTTAAACAAATAAAAATAAAAACGCAAATAGCGGCAAAAACGCGCCAATATCGCGTACTTGTGTTTTGGATGCGGGTCCATTGACTTCTATTACACGTAAAACGCTGCTTTTTGCGGGAAAAAAGTCCCCGATCCTTTCCAAAAACGCAGAGGCACAAAAAAGCATTGATGTGAACATGTTCCATAGGAACCCATGTTAAAAAATTTCCCAGCATTTCTGCAAAATGCAAAATGCACCAAAAAACGCATTAGTGTGAATCGAGCCTTAGCCTCTTACCTTATCAATCAGGTGTCTCCACCACCTAGGGAGGAGTCCCGCAGTGACTACCTCGGCATTCGCAAAGGAACGTCCTCGGCCGCTGCCACTACTTCCGGCGCCGACACGCAACGTCATGACGTCATCGCGCACACATAGTAATACTGCGCGTGCGCGATATGGGTCACAGGCGCTCGGAATTATTTGCGAATGCCGCCAGCAGGGGGAGACATCCCACACCAAACGGCGAAACATCTCCAAATAGTGGGGCATTAGAAGAACACAAGGAGCTCTACTTTTCTCCCCCTGCTGGAAAGCAACATATGACCAGCAAAACAGAGGGCACCGATCGCGGGGCCGGGCTGTCGGTAGCGAGCCTGGGAAAGAGAGAGGCAACAGAACCGATTGGAGAGAAAGGGAAAATACAGAAAGAAACAATTGTCAAAAATAGATAAATATTAACCTTGGAGTGAATTTAAGCCAAGGTACATTTTGTATTACATTGTAACCTAAGAACAAACTAAAATACATTTGAATCATATGGCCATACATGTTACATACATATTAACTAGGGATGAGCTTCGCGTTCGATACGAACGTATGTTCGACTCGAACATTGGTCGTTCGATCGTTCGACGAAACCCGAACAAAACGGGTCGTTCGCGCCAAATTCGAGTGACGTAAAACATCCCATAATTCACTGCGGCATTGAGCGCTGATGATTGGCCAAGCATGCTGTATGTCCCGCATGCTTGGCCAATCACAGCGCGCCAAAAACGAAAAGCCATAATTGGCCAAAGCCAGGGTGGTTTTGGCCAATTATGGCTCAGGGGGATTAGTACACGTCCCACACTATAAAAGGCAGCCTGCATGGCGGCCTCATGTAGTGTGTTCCGGCTTTGTTAAAGACAAGTCAGACAGACAGTTAGAGATAGAGAGATAGAGACACAGTGGCCCATATTCTTAAAGAAGTTCCGCCGGCGTATATGGAGATGCGCGGCGTAAGTGTAAAGATGCGCCGTCCTATCTATGCGCCGCAGTCAGAAACAAGGTGGCTTTTTTTTTTTTGTCCGTCTGAGATCCTAGGGGATTAATCGGAGCGGGCCTTTGTTCTGTGTTTTTTTTTTTTTTTTTTTCTCTCTCTCTTTCGGCACTCTCCCTCTCTCCCCGCCGCCGCTCCCTCTCTCTGGTCACGCGTCTCCGTCGCCGAGGGGAGCCTCTTTCCCCTTGACCCCCAGCCCAGGGGGAACACGGCAAAATCTTAAAAATGTCAAAAATCACGGTAATGTCCTATAATGTCAAAGGGCTGAATAGCCCGGAGAAACGATCAAAACTAATGCCAGAATTATGGAGATCGAAGGCACAAATAGTATTTCTCCAAGAGACTCATTTTAAAAAAAACAAAACGCCAAAGCTAGAAAATTACAGATTCCCAAAGGTGTATCATAGTTCCTCATCTCTAACAAAAACAAAGGGAGTATCAATTATGTTCTCAAAAATGATCTTATGGAAAGAATTAAGTGTAATTCAGGAAGAGGAAGGACGGCTCCTTATTGTGAAAGGATACATTAACGACCAGAAGGTGACCCTGGTAAATGTATACTTGCCCAATGAGGGTCAAGTTGCTGCATTAGAGAGATACACAAACAGGGTACAACAGAATGTGGAGGGGATTTTAATAATGGCAGGAGACCTAAATATTGCCCTGGATCCGATTTTAGATACATCGAGGGGAACCTCACACCTGGCATATAGTAAACTAAGCAAAGCAAATAGACTCCTGCAAGAGATACAGGTAGCAGACTGCTGGAGAACCAATCATCCCCATGAGAAAGACTACACTTTCTTTTCAGCTAAATATAGAACCTATTCTAGAATAGACTATATATTCATATCACAAAATTCCATACAAAGTATAGAAGAGGCTTCCATTGGGTCCTTCTCAATATCAGACCATGCACCGACAAAATGTATACTAAAAGGGGGGGGGCGCCGAAGCTCGGGAATGGCAATGGAAAATCAATGCGTCCCTTATAAAAGACCCAGAATATGAAGGAAAGATAATTCAGGAGATGAAAATGTTCTTCTCCAACAATGTGGCAGGAGAGGTGTCCCCAATGTGTATCTGGGAAACACACAAGTGTTACGTCAGAGGAATCCTGATATCCTTGGGGTCCCATAGGAAACGTAAGATAGAAGCACAGATGGAAACTTTGTTAGGAGAAATTCGAAGATTAGAAAAAACACATAAAAAATCATTAGCAATACAGGTAGAGGAGAAGCTGAGGAAGGCACGAGAGGAACTGAACTTACTGCTAACTGATAAAGCAAAAGCATCGCTGAGAAGGTGCAGACAAGCTTTTTACGAATTTGGCAATAAACCAAGTAAAATGTTAGCAAGAGCTTTAGGAGAGGTAAGAGCGCAAAACTATATAGAGGGCATAAAAACATCAGGAGACAGGATAACGAAATCCCCACAGGAAATCGCGGAAATATTCAGGAACTTTTATGTGAGTTTGTATCAGTTGAAGGGGGAGCAGGATTTAGAAAAAACTGGAGAGAGGGAGAGAAAAGTAAAAGAGTACATAGAGAAGTCGGAAATGCCGAAGCTATCAGAAGAAATAGGAAGAAGTTTAGAAAGCCCAATAACAGCAGAAGAATTTAAAAATACGCTAAAGCAGTTAAAACCAGGTAAAGCACCAGGACCAGACGGTTTCAATCTCCTGTACTACAAGACATATGTAGACGAGTTGCTGCCGAGATTTTTAGATGCATTCAACTCGATACGGGAGGGACAGGAGATGCCAGAGGAAACTCTTATGGCACACATAGCGGTCATAAAGAAAGAGGGGAAAGACCCAGCGCAATGTGCCAATTACCGCCCAATATCATTGCTGAATGTCGATCTGAAAATTTTCGCAAAGATTCTAGCAAATAGAATACTGCCACATATTCCTGGCCTGGTACACCAAGATCAGGTGGGTTTCACGCCAGGAAGAGAAGGCAGGGAAAATACCCAACGAGTAATAAATGCTATCCACCTCTCGCAGACATATAAAATGCCATTAGTATTAGTATCTACTGATTCGATAGGGTAGATTGGAAGTTCTTGAAAGCAATTATTCAACATATAGGCCTGCGAGAGGGGATGCAAAGATGGATCATGAGTCTATACTCCAAACCTAAAGCGAAAATTAAGATAAACAGTATGATGTCAAAACCCTTCGAAATACGAAACGGGACGCGGCAGGGCTGCCCCTTGTCACCACTGATTTTTATTTTGACGTTAGAGCCTTTTTTGAGGACAATAAGATTAAGTACAGATATCAGAGGTATAAAAGCTAAGGGGGGAGAACAGAAATTAGCGGCATTTGCTGATGACTTAATGTTTTTTATTTCGGAACCAGTGATATCTCTACCCCCACTGCTAGCTGAGATAGATAAGTATGGGAAACTTTCAAATTTTAGAGTAAACTATAATAAATCGGAGGCAATGGGGGTAGAGATGAGCACTATACAACAACAACAATTGACTAGCTTCTTTTCATTCAGATGGACAAACTCGCATATAGGTTATCTGGGGACTAAAATCCCGAAGAAACTAAGCAGAATACATGAGTTAAACCTAGCACCTCTGGCAAGACAATTGAAAAAAGATTTACAGAAATGGGATAAGGAGGTGTTCACCTGGTTTGGTAGGATTAATATTATAAAGATGAATGCAATGCCGAGAGTGCTGTACTTATTACAGACACTACCAATAAAAATACCTCAGGGAGCCCTGAAAGAAATCAGAGCGAAGTTCGCAGGATTCATATGGGCCGGGAAACCGGCTAGAGTAAGAAGAGATATCCTTACACTACCTAAGGAGAAGGGGGGAGTAGGATTCCCAGACCCGCTAGCCTATTACGAGGCAGTACACCTATCGAGAGTGCTGGACTGGTGTGTTATGCAAAAAAACAAACCTTGGATCCTTTTAGAACAAGCAATGACGGAGATCCCACTGGAGGGACTAATATGGCTCTCGAAATCGGCGATACCTCAGACAGTGAAAAGACACCCGACGATAGGGACGACAATTAACATTGTTAAAAAGATATTTAAAAACTTAGAAGACGAAAATGGAGCAAATCCGATGACACCAATCCTGGGGAACCCAGTGTTCGCTCCGGGCCTGAGGGACCCAGGGTTCGCGAATTTAAAAAATAGCGGACAAACTAGATTGATACATTTTCAGAGAGAGAATCGGGTAATGACAAATGAAGAAATAGAAAGGGATTTATCAGAGTATTTAGACCCCTACAGGAGGAGACAGTTAGGGGGATTTCTCCGATCTATACGGGGACACATTAGGGTGAGAGAAACACCATCAGAGTTCGAGAAAATGTGTCTCAGGAGAGAGCCGGTGAGACACTCTCTCTATGTTCTACACCTTGATAAATGAAATGAAAGCCCTGCGGGAGATGGGCTTTATCCAGAAGTGGGAAGGAGATCTAGGGGTTAGATTTACGGAAACGCAGAAGAAATTTTTTTTCCAATTTAACCATAAAGCATCAATAGCATCCAAATTTCAAGAAGGAGGATATAAGATACTGAGCCGATGGTATAGGACACCGGAGGTATTAACTCAGATTTACCCTCAGGTGTCAAATATTTGTTGGCGATGTCAAAAAGAAGAGGGAACACTCTTACATATTTTTTGGAATTGTGAGGGGGTTAAAGATTTCTGGAAAATGGTATCTGAAGTGATAGAAGAAATAACGGAGATAGCACTAGGAGAGGAACCGTTGACCTATTTGCTACTAGATATACCTATGTCAATGGAGAAATACAAAAGATCCCTTGTGAGACATTTAGTGGTTACAGCTAGATCGTGTATCCCGGTGCTTTGGAAGAGCACACGTTATCCAAGTAAAGCACAATGGCTAGCTAAAATCAAGGAAATGCAACGCATGGAGAACCTTACGGCATTCCTGGGGGAGAGGGAGGAGATGGTGAGGGAGACGTGGGAGCCCTATGTGGGATGGGAGATGCGGGGGGGGGGAGGACAGGGGGGGAAGACTAGGGAGAGATGCCGAAGTTTGATATTTTTTTTTTTTGTCGTTTGTTTTTTCTTTTTTTTTTTTTTTTTTTTTTTTTCTCCGTGTCCGGAAGAAGGGCTCGGAGGTAAGGGGGGGGGGGGGTAGTAGTGCCTTGAACCAGGGAAGATCACGCTCAAGGGGAAGATACGATAGGATGAAGAGGGATAGAAAGGAATAAGAGTGTTTGGAAATGTAAGAAATACAGTAATAGAAAACTGTTTATATTGTTTGATGTGATACTAATCTGGGTTCAAGGCAATGTAAGATGTTGAAAAATGTAAAATAAAGAATGTAAAAAAAAAAAAAAAACAAGGTGGCTCCCGTCCGTCCTAACTCGTTTAAGTTTACGCGGCGTAGGCGCATATTTCCGCTGAAGGCATCCTACGCGGAAATATGCATAGGATCCGGCATTCCATCAACGTACAGGTGATAGCCGATGCCCAAGGCCTCATATGGCACGTCCGTGCCAAACACCCAGGATCCAGCCATGACAGCTTCATCTACCGTCAAAGCGACATCCCAAGACAATTTGAAGAGAACGTGTATGGGGACAGCTGGCTGGTTGGTGAGTGACATGGGTGTCAGGTATGACTGTCCCCCCCCCATGATGCAGACATCACGAGGGGCACATGCATGACTAACATCCTCCTGCCTTTTCCCTTCCAGGTGACTCGGCATATGCACTGGGACCTCATCTAATGACCCCATTCCGGAACCCACAAACCCCAGGAGAGGAAAGATACAATGCTGTACACATACGCACCCGTGCAGTGGTGGAGCGCACCTTTGGCCTCCTGAAGTCCCGTTTCCGATGACTGGATAAGACTGGGGGTACCCTGCTGTATTCCCCAAACTTTGTGTGCCAGATCATTGCTGCATGTTGCGTGCTGCACAACTTTGCAGTGATAAAGGGCCTGGAGATTGATCTACGTGATGACCTGACCCCACAACCAGACATTACCCCCTTAACCGAGGGTACCCCGTCTTCTGAGGGATCAGCAATCAGGAGATGTCTAGTGGAACGAATCTTTGAACGTTAAAAATACACATTAATCATTGCACAATGAGAATGCACGCATGCACACCACTGTGATCCCTAGCACACACACCCCACATGCACATCCCATTGGATTAGACCGAAGTACACCGCACGGTACTAAGGAGCAGCAACGCCCCGTCAAGGCCCCAATGATGTTGCTGTCCATTCATACACCTTTCACACGGACCTGGGGAGAACTTATCCCCAGCGACCGAGGGTGACACCCCTTACTGGCAGGAGTGTCACCCCCCCCCCACATTCACACACCATTCACACTGTACTATGCACTACTTTGTGCAGCACCCAAATAAAAATAAACTCTTAATCAGAGCATAAATAATAGGAAAGCTCTTAATAAGAGCATAAATAATAAAATAGAGAGAATAGAGAGAAAGGGAAAATACAGAAAGAAACAATTGTCAAAAATAGATAAATATTAACCTTGGAGTGAATTTAAGCCAAGGTACATTTTGTATTACATTGTAAAATAAGAACAAACTAAAATACATTTGAATCATATGGCCATACATGTTACATACATATTAACTAGGGATGAGCTTCGCGTTCGATACGAACGTATGTTCGACTCGAACATTGGTCGTTCGATCGTTCGACGAAACCCGAACAAAACGGGTCGTTCGCGCCAAATTCGAGTGACGTAAAACATCCCATAATTCACTGCGGCATTGAGCGCTGATGATTGGCCAAGCATGCTGTATGTCCCGCATGCTTGGCCAATCACAGCGCGCCAAAAACGAAAAGCCATAATTGGCCAAAGCCAGGGTGGTTTTGGCCAATTATGGCTCAGGGGGATTAGTACACGTCCCACACTATAAAAGGCAGCCTGCATGGCGGCCTCGTGTAGTGTGTTCCGGCTTTGTTAAAGACAAGTCAGACAGACAGTTAGAGATAGAGAGATAGAGACACAGTGGCCCATATTCTTAAAGAAGTTCCGCCGGCGTATATGGAGATGCGCGGCGTAAGTGTAAAGATGCGCCGTCCTATCTATGCGCCGCAGTCAGAAACAAGGTGGCTTTTTTTTTTTTGTCCGTCTGAGATCCTAGGGGATTAATCGGAGCGGGCCTTTGTTCTGTGTTTTTTTTTTTTTTTTTTCTCTCTCTCTTTCGGCACTCTCCCTCTCTCCCCGCCGCCGCTCCCTCTCTCTGGTCACGCGTCTCCGTCGCCGAGGGGAGCCTCTTTCCCCTTGACCCCCAGCCCAGGGGGAACACGGCAAAATCTTAAAAATGTCAAAAATCACGGTAATGTCCTATAATGTCAAAGGGCTGAATAGCCCGGAGAAACGATCAAAACTAATGGCAGAATTATGGAGATCGAAGGCACAAATAGTATTTCTCCAAGAGACTCATTTTAAAAAAAACAAAACGCCAAAGCTAGAAAATTACAGATTCCCAAAGGTGTATCATAGTTCCTCATCTCTAACAAAAACAAAGGGAGTATCAATTATGTTCTCAAAAATGATCTTATGGAAAGAATTAAGTGTAATACAGGAAGAGGAAGGACGGCTCCTTATTGTGAAAGGATACATTAACGACCAGAAGGTGACCCTGGTAAATGTATACTTGCCCAATGAGGGTCAAGTTGCTGCATTAGAGAGATACACAAACAGGGTACAACAGAATGTGGAGGGGATTTTAATAATGGCAGGAGACCTAAATATTGCCCTGGATCCGATTTTAGATACATCGAGGGGAACCTCACACCTGGCATATAGTAAACTAAGCAAAGCAAATAGACTCCTGCAAGAGATACAGGTAGCAGACTGCTGGAGAACCAATCATCCCCATGAGAAAGACTACACTTTCTTTTCAGCTAAATATAGAACCTATTCTAGAATAGACTATATATTCATATCACAAAATTCCATACAAAGTATAGAAGAGGCTTCCATTGGGTCCTTCTCAATATCAGACCATGCACCGACAAAATGTATACTAAAAGGGGGGGGCGCCGAAGCTCGGGAATGGCAATGGAAAATCAATGCGTCCCTTATAAAAGACCCAGAATATGAAGGAAAGATAATTCAGGAGATGAAAATGTTCTTCTCCAACAATGTGGCAGGAGAGGTGTCCCCAATGTGTATCTGGGAAACACACAAGTGTTACGTCAGAGGAATCCTGATATCCTTGGGGTCCCATAGGAAACGTAAGATAGAAGCACAGATGGAAACTTTGTTAGGAGAAATTCGAAGATTAGAAAAAACACATAAAAAATCATTAGCAATACAGGTAGAGGAGAAGCTGAGGAAGGCACGAGAGGAACTGAACTTACTGCTAACTGATAAAGCAAAAGCATCGCTGAGAAGGTGCAGACAAGCTTTTTACGAATTTGGCAATAAACCAAGTAAAATGTTAGCAAGAGCTTTAGGAGAGGTAAGAGCGCAAAACTATATAGAGGGCATAAAAACATCAGGAGACAGGATAACGAAATCCCCACAGGAAATCGCGGAAATATTCAGGAACTTTTATGTGAGTTTGTATCAGTTGAAGGGGGAGCAGGATTTAGAAAAAACTGGAGAGAGGGAGAGAAAAGTAAAAGAGTACATAGAGAAGTCGGAAATGCCGAAGCTATCAGAAGAAATAGGAAGAAGTTTAGAAAGCCCAATAACAGCAGAAGAATTTAAAAATACGCTAAAGCAGTTAAAACCAGGTAAAGCACCAGGACCAGACGGTTTCAATCTCCTGTACTACAAGACATATGTAGACGAGTTGCTGCCGAGATTTTTAGATGCATTCAACTCGATACGGGAGGGACAGGAGATGCCAGAGGAAACTCTTATGGCACACATAGCGGTCATAAAGAAAGAGGGGAAAGACCCAGCGCAATGTGCCAATTACCGCCCAATATCATTGCTGAATGTCGATCTGAAAATTTTCGCAAAGATTCTAGCAAATAGAATACTGCCACATATTCCTGGCCTGGTACACCAAGATCAGGTGGGTTTCACGCCAGGAAGAGAAGGCAGGGAAAATACCCAACGAGTAATAAATGCTATCCACCTCTCGCAGACATATAAAATGCCATTAGTATTAGTATCTACTGATGCTGAAAAAGCATTCGATAGGGTAGATTGGAAGTTCTTGAAAGCAATTATTCAACATATAGGCCTGCGAGAGGGGATGCAAAGATGGATCATGAGTCTATACTCCAAACCTAAAGCGAAAATTAAGATAAACAGTATGATGTCAAAACCCTTCGAAATACGAAACGGGACGCGGCAGGGCTGCCCCTTGTCACCACTGATTTTTATTTTGACGTTAGAGCCTTTTTTGAGGACAATAAGATTAAGTACAGATATCAGAGGTATAAAAGCTAAGGGGGGAGAACAGAAATTAGCGGCATTTGCTGATGACTTAATGTTTTTTATTTCGGAACCAGTGATATCTCTACCCCCACTGCTAGCTGAGATAGATAAGTATGGGAAACTTTCAAATTTTAGAGTAAACTATAATAAATCGGAGGCAATGGGGGTAGAGATGAGCACTATACAACAACAACAATTGACTAGCTTCTTTTCATTCAGATGGACAAACTCGCATATAGGTTATCTGGGGACTAAAATCCCGAAGAAACTAAGCAGAATACATGAGTTAAACCTAGCACCTCTGGCAAGACAATTGAAAAAAGATTTACAGAAATGGGATAAGGAGGTGTTCACCTGGTTTGGTAGGATTAATATTATAAAGATGAATGCAATGCCGAGAGTGCTGTACTTATTACAGACACTACCAATAAAAATACCTCAGGGAGCCCTGAAAGAAATCAGAGCGAAGTTCGCAGGATTCATATGGGCCGGGAAACCGGCTAGAGTAAGAAGAGATATCCTTACACTACCTAAGGAGAAGGGGGGAGTAGGATTCCCAGACCCGCTAGCCTATTACGAGGCAGTACACCTATCGAGAGTGCTGGACTGGTGTGTTATGCAAAAAAACAAACCTTGGATCCTTTTAGAACAAGCAATGACGGAGATCCCACTGGAGGGACTAATATGGCTCTCGAAATCGGCGATACCTCAGACAGTGAAAAGACACCCGACGATAGGGACGACAATTAACATTGTTAAAAAGATATTTAAAAACTTAGAAGACAAAAATGGAGCAAATCCGATGACACCAATCCTGGGGAACCCAGTGTTCGCTCCGGGCCTGAGGGACCCAGGGTTCGCGAATTTAAAAAATAGCGGACAAACTAGATTGATACATTTTCAGAGAGAGAATCGGGTAATGACAAATGAAGAAATAGAAAGGGATTTATCAGAGTATTTAGACCCCTACAGGAGGAGACAGTTAGGGGGATTTCTCCGATCTATACGGGGACACATTAGGGTGAGAGAAACACCATCAGAGTTCGAGAAAATGTGTCTCAGGAGAGAGCCGGTGAGACACTCTCTCTATGTTCTACACCTTGATAAATGAAATGAAAGCCCTGCGGGAGATGGGCTTTATCCAGAAGTGGGAAGGAGATCTAGGGGTTAGATTTACGGAAACGCAGAAGAAATTTTTTTTCCAATTTAACCATAAAGCATCAATAGCATCCAAATTTCAAGAAGGAGGATATAAGATACTGAGCCGATGGTATAGGACACCGGAGGTATTAACTCAGATTTACCCTCAGGTGTCAAATATTTGTTGGCGATGTCAAAAAGAAGAGGGAACACTCTTACATATTTTTTGGAATTGTGAGGGGGTTAAAGATTTCTGGAAAATGGTATCTGAAGTGATAGAAGAAATAACGGAGATAGCACTAGGAGAGGAACCGTTGACCTATTTGCTACTAGATATACCTATGTCAATGGAGAAATACAAAAGATCCCTTGTGAGACATTTAGTGGTTACAGCTAGATCGTGTATCCCGGTGCTTTGGAAGAGCACACGTTATCCAAGTAAAGCACAATGGCTAGCTAAAATCAAGGAAATGCAACGCATGGAGAACCTTACGGCATTCCTGGGGGAGAGGGAGGAGATGGTGAGGGAGACGTGGGAGCCCTATGTGGGATGGGAGACGCGGGGGGGGGGGAGGACAGGGGGGGAAGACTAGGGAGAGATGCCGAAGTTTGATATTTTTTTTTTTGTCGTTTGTTTTTTCTTTTTCTTTTTTTTTTTTTTTTTTCTCCGTGTCCGGAAGAAGGGCTCGGAGGTAAGGGGGGGGGGGGGGGGTAGTAGTGCCTTGAACCAGGGAAGATCACGCTCAAGGGGAAGATACGATAGGATGAAGAGGGATAGAAAGGAATAAGAGTGTTTGGAAATGTAAGAAATACAGTAATAGAAAACTGTTTATATTGTTTGATGTGATACTAATCTGGGTTCAAGGCAATGTAAGATGTTGAAAAATGTAAAATAAAGAATGTAAAAAAAAAAAAAAAAACAAGGTGGCTCCCGTCCGTCCTAACTCGTTTAAGTTTACGCGGCGTAGGCGCATATTTCCGCTGAAGGCATCCTACGCGGAAATATGCATAGGATCCGGCATTCCATCAACGTACAGGTGATAGCCGATGCCCAAGGCCTCATATGGCACGTCCGTGCCAAACACCCAGGATCCAGCCATGACAGCTTCATCTACCGTCAAAGCGACATCCCAAGACAATTTGAAGAGAACGTGTATGGGGACAGCTGGCTGGTTGGTGAGTGACATGGGTGTCAGGTATGACTGTCCCCCCCCCATGATGCAGACATCACGAGGGGCACATGCATGACTAACATCCTCCTGCCTTTTCCCTTCCAGGTGACTCGGCATATGCACTGGGACCTCATCTAATGACCCCATTCCGGAACCCACAAACCCCAGGAGAGGAAAGATACAATGCTGTACACATACGCACCCGTGCAGTGGTGGAGCGCACCTTTGGCCTCCTGAAGTCCCGTTTCCGATGACTGGATAAGACTGGGGGTACCCTGCTGTATTCCCCAAACTTTGTGTGCCAGATCATTGCTGCATGTTGCGTGCTGCACAACTTTGCAGTGATAAAGGGCCTGGAGATTGATCTACGTGATGACCTGACCCCACAACCAGACATTACCCCCTTAACCGAGGGTACCCCGTCTTCTGAGGGATCAGCAATCAGGAGATGTCTAGTGGAACGAATCTTTGAACGTTAAAAATACACATTAATCATTGCACAATGAGAATGCACGCATGCACACCACTGTGATCCCTAGCACACACACCCCACATGCACATCCCATTGGATTAGACCGAAGTACACCGCACGGTACTAAGGAGCAGCAACGCCCCGTCAAGGCCCCAATGATGTTGCTGTCCATTCATACACCTTTCACACGGACCTGGGGAGAACTTATCCCCAGCGACCGAGGGTGACACCCCTTACTGGCAGGAGTGTCACCCCCCCCACATTCACACACCATTCACACTGTACTATGCACTACTTTGTGCAGCACCCAAATAAAAATAAACTCTTAATCAGAGCATAAATAATAGGAAAGCTCTTAATAAGAGCATAAATAATAAAATAAACTCTTAATCAGAGCACAAATCTGAAAATAAAATATCACTGGCCCCGGCGCAGACTGTGCCTGGTGCCCAGGTTCCTGGCCCTCACTTGCCTGGGGGAGCCTCATTTGGGGGTAGAGGAGCATCCCCAGGTGGAGGAGCATCCCCAGGTGCCTCCCTGGCTGGCTGTCTGCCCTCTAGAGCCACTGCTATGCGGGTGAGCAGGGCCTCCTGGCAAGCAGTCTGGGCCTGAACAGCCTTCCGCAGGCACCTGACCTCCCCCACAAGTTCGGCTGTGGTGTTATGCAGCTCACCCAGGCTGGTAATTGTGGCTGCAGAGTTTCCTGCCACATCCTGTAGAGCATCGGGCACTGCTCCAGAGGAGGACAGGCTGTTATTCAGCCGCCTCAATTCCTCCACAATGTCCCCCATATGGCGGCTCTGCTGGTCCTGCTGCCTGGCCAGCTTTTCCTGCAGGACTCCTGCCACACCCCTTGTTTTGTGGGTGGCCTTCCTGGGGACAGGAGTGGCTGGGGCCCTTGAATAGGGGGAGGACCTTGAGGGGCTGGTGATGAGAGGGATGGGACGGGAGGGGCTGGAGAGGGTGTTGGAAGACCCTGAGGGGCTGGAGATGCGGTGTTGTTGTGATGGTCCGGGCACCTCATGCGACTCCTCTAAAAATAAAAACACCTCCTGCTCGCTCTGGACCACCTCCTCTTCATTGCCCACCACCTCCTCATGGGCAATCTCCTCCTCAACCACCTCCTGCGCGGAGGACTGCCCACTTCCCTCCAACAAAGCCTGTTGGCTTCCCAGGGGGTCAGCCACTGAAGCAGGCTGCTGGGGGGATGGTGTTGGACGGACACTGCCAGCAGTAGACGGCCCAGCTCCCTCCTGCACACCTGTGGATGACACAAAAAATTCACATGTTGGTGGTCCCACACACTTGTCACATGTCCCCCCCCCCCCCCCAACATGCTACACACCAGATAGAAGATAAAACACACTTACCTGTCCTCATGGGCGGCTCACTGGAGTCATGGCCCTCCAGGCCCTCCACCTGCTCCCTCCGCAGGCAGCGGGCTATCACTTCCTCCTCCTCTGTAAGCCGGATCGGACAGGGTGGCCCACCTCCAGTGCCCCTGGCATGTTTGGCAATGGTGGCCATTTTATTTCGGACCACACCCCGCAGGTCATTCATTTTCTTTATTATGTCCTGGGGGGTCCTCACCTCATGGCCAAGGGCATTGACCTGTGCCGCCACTCTTTTTAAAATCTCCTCCTTTTTTATTTTGCTCATGCTGCCACTATCAGCACCATGGAGCCTGGCATCAAAACGCTCCATTGCTGAGACAACAACTGCCCTCTCAGCATGGCTGAAGTTTTTTTTCTTCGGTCTTTCCTTGGGCCTGGCATAGCAGCAAAGTGTAAACTCCAAAAAACAGGAAATCCAAGGGAGTCACTTTGCACTAGTTGGGCGGATGTGCTGAGGATTTTATACACTGGGCCGGCCCAACTCAGCAGGGATTTACGCCTATTGTCATTGTGCGCATGCGCAGAGGGCGGGGCACGTCCGGCGCATGCGCCGTTCGGTCTGGACATCATTTGCATGGGGTCACGGATCATTATAATGCTTCACGCCCACATCCCTCCTACCATCACTTGCGCCTACTTACGCCGATACATTTAGGTTACGGGAATATGGTCCAGCTCTCGCCAAGTTAAGCCGGCGGTGCGCATCGGAGATCCGCTACGCCAGATTAAATATGCACCAATCTACGAGAATATGGGCCAGAGTCTTTTCTACCAGATAGATAGATAGATAGAGAGAGAGAGAGCAGGAAGCTAGTCAGTATAGTTAAATCTACAATTTGTAGAGAATATATTCACATCCCTAGGAGTTGTCAATATATTTATAAACTGTATAGCTCAGCTAGATCTGCTATTAGTATCTATCAGGCAGGAGTTTGTTCTACATGCAGTGCTCTAACGTGTTGTATTGCCTGCATTAGGGATTAGCTTTAAAATATTAGTTTGTGTTATTGAACGTGTGCTAGTTAATTGCACACACACACGCATTACCTGTTACTGCACGTGTGCAATTTATTAGCACAGAAACGCAGTCGCTGTTAATGCAACTGGGCTATTGAATTGCACAGAAACGCAGACATTCTTACTGCGTGTGTGCTGTTAAATAGCATTTGAGCGCAGTTGCTATTACTGTGCGCTTGCTGTTTAATACCACCTGAACGCACTTGGTGTCACTGCGTGTGTGCTGCTAAATAGCATTTGAGCGCAGTCGCTATTACTGTGCGTTTGCTGTTTAATACCACCTGAACGCACTTGGTGTCACTGCGTGTGTGCTGTTAAATAGCATTTGAGCGCAGTCGCTATTACTGTGCGTTTGCTGTTTAATACCACCTGAACGCACTTGGTGTCACTGCGTGTGTGCTGCTAAATAGCATTTGAGCGCAGTCGCTATTACTGTGCGTTTGCTGTTTAATACCACCTGAACGCACTTGGTGTCACTGCGTGTGTGCTGTTAAATAGCATTTGAGCGCAGTTGCTATTACTGTGCGTTTGCTGTTTAATACCACCTGAACGCACTTGGTGTCACTGCGTGTGTGCTGCTAAATAGCATTTGAGCGCAGTCGCTATTACTGTGCGCTTGCTGTTTAATACCACCTGAACGCACTTGGTGTCACTGCGTGTGTGCTGCTAAATAGCATTTGAGCGCAGTCGCTATTACTGTGCGCTTGCTGTTTAATAACACCTGAATGCAGTTGGTGTGACTGCGACTATTTTGTTACATAGCAGCTGAACGCAGTCGCTCTTACTGCTTGTGTGGGGTTTATTAACACCTGAACGCAGTTGCTGTGACTGCGTCTGTTTTGGTACATAGCACCTGAAGGCATAAATATGACTGGAAGGACAAAGAGAGGCAGAGAGTCACGAGGGTAAGCAGGCTCTGCATCTAGAGGTAATGCTGGTGGTGGATGTGGTTTATCCTCTTCAGCACGTGGCTGTGGCCGCTCGTCCTTTTCGGGAGCTGGCCGTGTTGAGCCTCAACATGCAGAGAAATTAGTTGAGTGGATGACCAAGCCGTCCTCATCCTCTCTCACACAGACTGATCATAGTTTGTCTGGCAAAGCAGCTGCCAAGGCGTCCTCTACCCTCTGCACAATGGCATCACACAATCCTTCCCTAGTCCCACCGTGTCCTCCTGAGGAGTCCCCCGAACTGTTTCAACACAGTGTTGGGTACATGCTACATGAAGATGCGCAGCGTTTTGAAGATGGAACACAGATAGAGGAAGGCATTGATGTGAGCCCAGGGAGAGGGGGTGGCCGAGAGGGACAACAATCTGGGAGTTATGTTCTCCCAGCTGGAGCATACTGCCAGGTTTTGGACAGTGATGATGAGGAGGGAGGGGATGATGAGGTCATTGACTCTACCTGGGTGCCTGATAGGAGAGAGGAGGAGGAGGAAGAGGAGGAGGAGGACGAGGCACAGGCACATCTTCAAAGAGGCAGGAAGCCCTCCAGGGGTCAGCTTAAGGGCAGCACACCAACTGCAGTACGTGGCGCTGCTGTGTCTCAACAGTACAGCAAAAGTTCTTTGGTGTGGGCCTTTTTTGAAACCTGTCCATCAGATCGTACCTTTGCTGTTTGCAACATATGTCTCAAGCGTATCTCGCGTGGCCAAAACATCACCCGCTTGGGCACCACATGTTTGTCCAGACATATGTCGAGCTGCCATGCAGCTCGATGGCAAGCATACCAGAAAGACCCACATCAAAGACCGAAGCGGACCTCCCCTTGCCCTTCTGTGACCTCCAACCCCACTAGACCCCCAGTCCTCTCTGAAGCCTGCACCGAAGGTGTAGAAATAGGTGTGTCACAACGTAGTAGTGGTAGTACATGCGGGCAATCTAATGAGAGTAACAGACAAATTTCCCTGCCCCAGCTGCTGCAGCGCCGAAAGAAGTACGCTCCAAGCCATCCACATGCCCAGCGGTTGAATGCTAGCTTAGCAAAATTGCTAGCACTTCAACTGCTACCTTTTCGTTTGGTAGATTCTGCCCCCTTCCGTGAATTTGTGGAATGTGCAGTACCTCAGTGGCAAGTACCCAAACGCCACTTTTTCCGGCTCTCTACCGCCATGTGGAAGGCAATGTCCATGCCTCGCTGGACAGGGCGGTCAGTGGTAAGGTGCATCTTACCGCTGACTCATGGTCCAGCAGGCATGGACAGGGACGTAACCTGTCTTTTACGGCCCATTGGGTGACTCTGCTGGCTGCTGGGAAGGACGCAGGTCAAGGTACAGTAGTTTTGGAGGTTGTTCCGCCACCACGCCTCCAAAACACTACTACTGCTTGTAACGGCTACCCACTGGTGTGAGGGTCTCAGCCGTTGGAGACGTCCTTTTCCCTGGCAAGCTGCGATATGCAGGTACCGCCGGTATATCCCATCGAACGCCTTTCGAAGAAACGAGACGTGCTACGTTTGAAGGGTCAAGCAGACTGACTTTATTTTCCACATTTTTCCTCCTTATATCTGGTTACAACTGTACAGAAACAAATGACACTCCCCCCCTCATCACACACTAAGGCTAATTACTAAACATTCTTTAATTAATAACAACAAAACCTTCACCCACTCCGTCTCCTAGGCAGACGTTTCGTCTCCGCATACAGAGACAGTGTTATCACACATAAACAGTTTTTAGCATGCATAATTATAGTTCTGAGAGCAGACCTGGGATTAACACCTGTCCATTACAACACCTTTATACAAGGACAATGGACTGTCTCCCAGGCCCTGACGCAATTAGCATGTCACTAGACTGAGTCATAGAATATTGACTGGTTGGGGTCACAATTAACCAACATCTTGTAGTCTCTCAAGATCCTGCAATTATTATCAATGTCCAGGCAGAATAGTCCATAAACCGTTACACTGCTTGTGACACACCTCTCTCCTCCACCCCCTCTTCTTCTTCCTCTGTGGCCTCTTCCTGTGGTGATGTTGGCTCAGAACCAGCCGTGCTCCGTAGGCGTACGACGGGCTACGCAGGAATGCAGGCCAAGAGATGCCATGCGGTGCTAGAGCTGGTGTGCTTGGGAGACAGGAGCCACACTGGGGAAGAGGTTCTTTCAGCTCTGCAGGGGCAGGCTCAGAGGTGGTTGACGTCACGCCAGCTGAAGCCTGGAATGGTGGTCAGCGATAATGGCACCAACCTCCTCTCTGCCCTGCGACAGGGAAAACTCACCCACGTTCCCTGTTTTGCGCATGTTCTCAATTTGGTGGTGCAGCGGTTCTTGGGCAGGTACCCGGGCTTACAGGATGTCCTGAAGCAGGCCAGGAAAGTCTGTGTGCATTTCCGAAGGTCATACAATGCCACTGCTCGGCTGACAGACCTCCAAAGGGAATACAATCTGCCCAAGAACCGCCTAATCTGTGACATGCCCACCAGATGGAACTCTACGTTGGCCATGCTGCAGCGGGTGCACACGCAGCAAAGGGCCATCAATGAGTACCTGTGCCAATATGGCAGCAGAACTGGCTCAGGGGAGCTTGGTTTTTTTTCACCACGCCAGTGGGCCTTGATCAGGGATGCATGCACTGTTCTGTCACCATTTGAGGAGGACACGAGGATGGTGAGCAGTGACAGTGCATGCATCAGTGAGACTGTCCCGCTTATTCACATGTTGGAGCACACCCTACGTGGAATAATGGACAGGGCCCTTGAGGCCGAACAGAGGGAGGAAGAGGAGGACTTCCTTAACTCTCAAGGCCCCCTTTATCCAGACACTGTTCCTGCTTGCCCACCTGGAACACAAGAAGAGGAGGATCAGGAGGAGGAGGAGGAAGATTGTATCGGCAGCATGGAGGTGGAGCCTAGCACTCAGCATCAACAGCAGCAGTCTGCAAGGGATCATTTACAGTCCCAAGGAACATGTGGACTTTTACGTGGCTGGGATGAGGTGGCTGCTGATCCTGTCATGCTCAGTGACCCAGAGGACTGTGCCCCGAATGCCTCTGCAAACCTACGCTGCACGGCCTCCCTGATCCTGCAAAGCCTGCGTAAGGATCCTTGTGTACGTGCTATCAAGGAGAGGGATCATTACTGGCTGGCAACTCTCCTTGATCCACGTTACAAGAGTAAGGTAGCGGACCTTATGTTGCCATCGCAGAGGGAGCAGAAGATGAAACTTCTGCGGGAGGCCTTGCAGAAGGCTCTGTGCAATGCGTTCCCAGAACCGGGGGATTAACAAAACCTGGCCCTGGACAACGTCTTGCTGAGGCTTTGGTGAGTCAGAGAAGGAGCGGTGGAGAAGGTGGCCGTCTGACCGATGCGTTCAAACTATTTTTTAGTCCGCAGCCCCAAGGTCTGACCGGTTCCAGCAACCATCGCCAGCGTCTGGTTTACATGGTCCGGGAATACCTAGGGGCAAGATCCGACTTGGACACCTTCCCCACCGAAAATCCTCTGGCTTACTGGGTCTTGAGGATGGATCACTGGCCAGAGCTTGCACAGTACGCAATTGAGCTACTGGCTTGCCCTGCATCCAGTGTTCTTTCAGAACGCACATTCAGTGCTGCTGGAGGCTTTGTGACCGATCACAGGGTGCGCCTCTCCACCGACTCTGTTGATCGACTGACCATCAAAATGAATCAGGCTTGGATCAACACCAGCTACCAAGCACCTGATGCTGATGTTACTGAATAATAATTTTTGGTTGAAATGTCAGATCCCTTGGAGACTGCGTATGCTGATGCTGAGTGACTGCCCTGTTATGCTGCTGATGGAATATCCTTCTCCTCCTCACTTTTCTTCCTGATATCTAGAAATAAATGTTGTATTTCTGGCATCTGCCACCAGTGCCTAAGGCCTAATTTTTCTGCCCCTGTTTAACAGGGGCGCCTAATACCAATTTTTGATGCAATACTTTGCACGTCCCTCCTTGTTGTGCTCCAATAAGGCCGAGTACTCACGAGCAGACATGTCCGATGAAACCGGTCCGCGGACCGTTTTCATCGGACATGTCTGCCTGGGGACTTCTGTTCGATGGCTGTACACACCATCGAACAGAGGTCCGCGCGTAAACCATACGCGGGGCATGTCCGCGGTGTCGCCGCGACAATGACGCGGCGACGTGGGCGGCCTGCCTTTAAAATGCTTCCACGCATGCGTCAAAGTCATTCGACGCATGCGAGGGATGGCGGGCGGCCGGACATGTACGGTAGGTCTGTACAGACGACCGTACATGTCGGGGGGACAGGTTTCCAGCGGACTGTTTTAAAGCAAGTCCAGGAAATAGTTGTCCGCTGGAAACCTGTCCGATCCGCCCGAAAATGGTCCACTCGGGCCTACACACGGCCAAACATGTCTGCTGAAACTGGTCTGCGGACCAGTTTCAGCAGACATGTTTGGTCGTGAGTACGGGGCCTTAAAGATAGTGGGAGGGGTGCACTGCAGTGTTGTGTTGTGCCTAAGGCCTAATGTTTCTGCCCTTTTGAAAAAAGGGGCGTCTGATACAAATTTTTGATGCAATACTTTGCACGTGGCTCCTTGTTGCGCACAAATTAAAGATATTGGGAGGGGTTGCAGTGATGTGTTGTGCCAAAGGCCTAATGTTTCTGCCCCTTTGAAAAAAGGGGCGTCTGATACCATTTTTTGATGCAATACTTTGAACGTTGCTCCTTGTTGCGCACAAATTACAGATATTGGGAGGGGTTGTTGTGTTGTGCCTAAGGCCTAATTTTTCTGCCCCTGTTTAACAGGGGCGCCTAATACCAATTGTTGATGCAATACTTTGCACGTCCCTCCTTTTTGTGCTCCAATTAAAGATAGTGGGAGGGGTTGCAGTGTTGTGTTGTGCCTAAGGCCTAATGTTTCTGCCCCTTTGAAAAAAGGGGCGTCTGATAAAAAAAATGTTGATGCAATACTTTGCACGTGGCTCCTTGTTGCGCACAAATTAAAGATATTGGGAGGGGTTGCAGTGTTGTGTTGTGCCTAAGGCCTAATTTTTCTGCCCCTGTGTAACAGGGGCATCTAATAACAACAATTTTTAATGAAATACTTTACATGTGGCTCTTTTCTGCGGTCCAATTATAGTATCTGTGCGGGGTTGCAGTGTTGTGACACCGCCACCAGTGCCTAAGGCCAAAATGGTATGGCCCTGTTCCAGTAATTTTCTTGGTTGGATTCTTCTATCATTTGAGTTCATTCTAGCTTTCTCCTACGTTATCATAGTGTCATGTTTATTTCCCTTTACTAAATACTCATCATTATTAATGTAAACACCACAAACATAGATTTCTTATTTTAGACAGCATTTATATTGTTATACCTGAAGGGTTCCACATGTACTTGCACTGTAAGGCTGGCTCCACCCAGCAGTGATGACAAGGGTCAAGGGGCATAGTAGCCATCTTAGAGAGAGCACATGTAGGAAGCAGATAACCTGTACTGTCCTGAGATGCATGTTACAGTGTACAGCCTGTACTCAAATAAACATCCATTGTTCCAGACCAGAGTCTTGTCTCCCTCACAACACAGAGGATATAACCGATATAATAAGAAGCCAGACATTGTTCAGTATCCAAACATATTTATTGTCTGACACTGAAATATTTTTTTTTTTTTCAAAAAATATGGTAATACAATTTGTTTTTATTTTTTTGGGGTTTCAAGTCATATTTTTTTGGTATTTTTTATGATTTTTAAACTTGTCTTTTTTTTTTTTTTTTTTTTAGGTTTTATTTACATCACTGGCCAGCTCCTCTACCAGCCTCTTTATTTTGTCTTCCATAATTTTTTTTGTTGCTAAAACATTTTCCAGAAGGAGGTTGGTTTCCTCCACAACCATCAAGGGAGGGTCTTCTGTGGGTTTTTTAGGAGGCGTGTCCATTTCTGCACTTTCAGTGTGCCCTATGAGATTGTAAAAAAAAAGGGATACATAATTCTAAAAGATTAGAGGCCTAAATGAGGAATATCAATCATTCTTTTTAAAAAGTGTGGTACAATTGTCTGTTTTTGCAATCCTTCTAAGCTTAACACAGGATTTTATCCATTTCCTACATGGAAAAACAACAAGTATACACTGGATCACCTCTGTGTGACACCATAACTGTTTTGTTCTTGTGACCAATCATTACCTCCCTGGTGCCAGCATCAAAATGACATAACACATGAAAAAAGAGAAGCGGGGGCCGCTGACAACAGTGACATGTCACATTAAAGAAAGTTGAGAAGTGGGGGGAGGGGGTGTTCTGCTTTAGGAAATGACATCTTACATGAAATTGCGAAGGAAGGGTTGCTGACTTATTGCCTCTTCTCCCATGCAGCCAGCGATTTGAGAAGCGGGATGAGGGTGCGAAAATGGCTTCTTACCAGTTTGGGCCTCTAGTTATTTGGGGGTCCCTTCACAGCTTTGGCGGGCCCTAAGCGGCTCGCATAGTGAGACTATAGGCCGGATCGGCCATGCCAACCATTGTGCTACTGAGTCCATATGTGTAATCAACTTCTGCACTCAGCATACTCTCCTTATACTGTATATTGACGTGAGTTGGATTATTTAAATCTAGTTAATAACACATCTACAGTTGTGTTGAAAATTATTCAACCCCCCCAATGCTGTAAAGTGTTTAAGTGAATTTAGTGTACATTTGTAATTGTATTCAGAATGAAATCCTACAAGGACTTCTTAAAGAACCATATGCAACTAAAATGACATCAATTGGTTTTGTAATACAGTAGTAAATGTTTACTTTGTGAAATCTTCATTTACACAATTATTCAAGCCCTTAAAGACTACTTCTCTGAAGAACAGAGGTTCATTGAAGTGTTTTCAATCAGGTCTTGAAAACACCTGTGGATGTCAGGGAGCTGCAATAAAGCCTAATAAGCACCAATCAGGCAGCTTTCAAATGACTTTGATACTCTGCTCCTTATAGACATTTACTAGTGTGGTTACAAACATGGTGAAGTCAAGGGAATGGTCCGGGAAGACAAGAGAAGAGGTGATTACTCTTCACAGGAAGGGCAATGGCTATAAGAAGATTGCAAAGATGTTAAACATACCAAGAGACACCATAGGAAGCATCATTCGCAAATTAAAAGAAAAGGGCACTGTTGAAACGCTACCTGGTTGTGGCAGAAAGAAGATGCTGACTTCGACTGCTGTGCGCAACCTGAAGCGTAGAGTGGAGAAAAGTCCCCTTGTGACAGCTGAGGAACTGAGAAAAGATTTGTCAGATGTGGGTACTGAAGTTTCTGCTAAGACAATACGGCTCGCGCTGCATAATGAAGGCCTCCATGCCAGAACTCCCAGGCGCACCCCCTTGCTGTCTCCAAAGAATAAGAAGATTCAACTGCAGTATGCAAAAAACATGTGGACAAACCACAGAAGTTTGGGGATTGTGTTCTCTGGACTGATGAAACAAAATTAGAAGTGTTTGGGCCCATGGATGAACGCTATTTTTGGAGGAGGAAGAACAAGGCCTATAATGAAAAGAACACCTTGACTACTGTGAAGCATGGCGGGGGGTCAATCATGCTTTGGGGCTGTTTTGATTCTGCAGGTACAGAGAAGCTTCAGCGTGTGCAAGGTACCATGAATTCTCTTCAGTACCAGGAGATATTGAATAACAATGTGATGCAGTCCGTCACATTTCTGAGGCTTGGGAGACGTTGGACCTTTCAACAGGACAATGATCCCAAGCATACCTCCAAGTCCACTAGAGCATGGTTGCAGATTAAAGGCTGGAATATTTTGGAGTGGCCATCGCAGTCACCAGACTTAAATCCGATTGAGAACCTCTGCTGGGACTTAAAGAAAGCAGTTGCAGTGCGCAAGCCTAAGAATGTGACTGAGCTGGAGGCTTTTGCCCATGACGAATGGGCGAAGATACCCGTAGATCGCTGCAAGACACTTGTGTCAAGCTATGCTTCAAGTTTAAAAGCTGTTATAACTGTAAAAGGATGTTGTACTAAGTACTAAGATTGAATGTCAATTGGGAGTTGGATAAAACTGATTATGATGTGAGCACAGAAAATACATTTGTGGTTATTTCATTATAAATGTTATGTTATATTTGTCTGACCTACACGTGGCTCTTTGATTTAATTGTCAGCAGGATGACAGGATGATCAAAATCAGTGTCAAACTGGGCAAAACAATCAATTTCAGTGGGGGTTGAATAATTTTGAATACAACTGTACATTCAATAAAAAATTGTTGTCACATAAAAAGAACTTAAAGTGGAGTTCCACCCATTTTTTTATGTTTGCCTGTGCTGCATGCTCTAATCTCATAGTGTTCAGAATGGACAATTGTTATTTAATTTGTTGCTTGTAAATACCTTTATTTTGTAATCCTTCGTTACTTCCTTCTCCTTATTGGCCTAGGCCAGGGGTGTCCAAACTTTTTTCAAAGAGGGCCAGATTTGATTAAGTGAACATGCGTGAGGGCCGACTATTTTGCCTGACATTCTTTGAACCATTAAAATTCTGCCTAAGTGTGTTCGTCTGAGCACTAATACACGGCCCAACAAGAATTCTCTTGCCTTTGTGGCTGTATGTGTTGAAGAGATGAGCTCAGGCGTGTTATTTGGATATACTGTATATATTTTATTTGTGGCCCCATCGAATACCAGAGCACTGCTTAGGACTAAGGATGAGCTTGGGCGTGTTATTTGGATATACCGTATTTATCGGCGTATAACACTCACAGGCTTACCATTGCCATGAATGCAGCCTCACCATTGCCATGAATGCAGCCTTACAATTGCCATGAATGCAGCCTTACCATTGCAACCAATGCAGCCTTACCATTGCAACAAATGCAGCCTCACATGTGCCATAAATGCAGCCTCACATGTGCCATAAATGCAGCCTTATCCATTGCCATCAGTGCAGCCTGAACGATGCCCATCTGCAGCCTGGGAGGGCAGAGGGAGGGGCGGGACGAGTGCCAACAGATTACAAAAAGGAGAATGCCTTGTTTATCCTGTGGCCTCTTTAATAGACAGAACAGTCGTCCAATGGCATCCCAGGAGACGGGACTTCCAATAGAGATGCTGCTGAGTAAACAGGAGATTCTCTTCATGTAATCTGACGGCGCTCGTCCTGCCCCCTCCCTGTCCCCTCCAAGGCAGCGCCAATAAATACAGTATATATCTTTTGTGGCCCTGGGGGGCACAAACAATATATACATCCAAATCCCCAGGGGGGGCAGATTAAATCAACAGGGGGCCGCATTTGGCCCCCGGGCCTGACTTTGGACATGCCTGGCCTAGGCTATTAAGTCACAAGGCTATTTGCAAGGGTTTCTGGGATAGGCATCATGTTTCCCAGTAGTCCTTGCAAACCTGACTGAAACCTATTTCATTGCTTGTGCAGCACTGAGCATGTGCGAGATATGCAAAGCTGAAATCCAGGAAGTCATACAGTCTGGCTTCATGATGACCACACTTAAGATGGGCACGGTCTATTTCTAGATTATAAACTATCTAAATGCTGTAACAACCTAACAGAACGGACCTTAGTTTACAGACTAACTTTACTAGAATACATTAAGCTTGTGTATTACAGGGGTATTTATATTTAAAAAGTGAAATTGTGGGTGGAACTCCCCTTTAAATGGAATGACCAACCAAATATTAGGCCCACAAACATGAACCTTGAAACATCTATTTTTGAACCGTATATATACAGAACCTGAAAGAAATACCACAAATGCCGCAAAATAATAAAAATAAATACTCAGAGTACACATGAAAATTACTTACGTCTTAGGAGGACTTTTTTAATTTTCACCAACTCCTCTGCATTTCTCCTTTTTTAAGGTCAGACCACTTGCTACTTAGCTGAACCCTGGACATCCGCAACCCGAATTTGTCATAGAGACTCCTCCGCACCTTGTCCATAATCTTCCCCTTTAGCCTCTTTGGATTGGGGTAAGGCCCTAGTTGGCCATCATAATCATACTCCTCCAGGATGGAAACCATCTCCACCAGCTCCGCAAACCTGAGACTGGTGGCTGGTTTTCTGATCCTCCTGCGGTGTGCCTGGCCTCTCTCCTCACTTGAGCTTCCAGCTTCCTCTCCCTGATACTCCTCCATCATGCCTTCAGTGAAGTTTAGTAACCGACCGAAAAGGGGCGTGACAATTGCTACAACGATCGTCATAGGCGGGGATGCACGCGGAGCTTCCCACATGCGCAGTGGATATTGCGTGAGTTACGTAGTTCGTCGTCAGTATAATATGTCGTGGAAACGATCGTGCAGTACGACGATACGAAAATTGAGTTTTGGACTTGATCAGTGGATGAGTTTGTGGGTTAGATATGGGTAGAAAGCTAAGGCTTGACTGACATTATTGTTTTTGGCTAAATTTTTACGTGCAGAAATAATGGAGGCCTTCATAGAACAGGAGTTCTTCACAGTATTTGTTAAAAGGAGGCCACGGATGTCAACCCCCCTTTTCTCTATAATTTGTGAAAAAACATGTATTACAATTATGCAGGCCTACATGTATTAACTGAAGCTGTGCTGTATGACACTGACCTGATGTGGTGGCATTGTTCACTTCCTGAACATCCGGCGAGGGTGGGGCTTGGCTGGGTGTGGGGTTGGTGAGCTGGATTGTTGCAGCTTGCTTGCGGCCTATGAGATTGTAAAAAAAATAGGGATAGATTAATCAAAAATATTAGAGGCCTGAAAGTGGAATATCAATGCTCCTTTTTAAAAAGTGTAGTACAATTGTCTGCTTTTACAATCCTTCTAAGCTTAACACTGGATTTTATCCATTACCGAAGCTGCTGCATTTCTCTATCTTTGGACAAGTTTCCTACCTGGAAAAACAACAAGTATACACTGGATCACCTCTGTGTGACACGCTAACTAGGTTGTTGTTGTGAGCAACACTCAGTGCCGATCATGACCTCCCTGGGGCTCAAAGCTAAATGACATGGCACATTAAAAATGAGAAGCGGGGGGTGCCGACAACAGTGACATGTCACATTAAAGAAAGTTGAGAAGTGGGGGGAGGGGGTGATGTGCTGTCGGAAATGACATCTTACATTACATTGAGAAGCAAGGGGTGCTGACTTCTTGCCTCTTCTCCCATGCAGTCAGCAAGTTGAGAAGCAGGGTGAGGGGGCGAAAATGCATTCTTACTAGGCAGGGCCTCTAGTTATTTGGGGGGCCCTTCGCAGATTTTCGGGGCCCTAAGCGGCTTGCATAGCGAGCCTATAGGGCGGATCGGCCATGCCAACCATTGTGCTAGTGAGTCCAGATGTGTAATCAACTTCTGCGCTGAGCATACTCTCCTTTTACTGTATAATGACTTAAGTCGGATTATTTAAATCTAGTTAATAACACATCTACATTCAATAAAAAATTGGTCTCACATAAGAAGATCTTAAATACAATGAACAACCAAGTATTGGGGAGCTGCGGTGGCTCGACGCGATTGGCACTGCGCTGACAAGCCATTCACCTTTGCAGCTAGAGGTTCGGATCCCGTGCTCAGCTACATGTAAATTGAGTTTGGTGGTCTCAGCCCGGCTCCCGGTGGGTGTGCTATGCAAGGTAAGCTTGCGCTTAGTACGCCCACCCCCCCTCCCACAAAAACAACCACACTTACACGCACTCGAAATTGGGTTAACATGCACGCACTTTGACCACGCGGTCTCTAAAAAGAGAGGGGAAGGACTAACGGGGCTGGTTGAGCGAGCTAGATCCTCTCACTCCCTTATAGGGAGTCCCTCTGCCCCGTTGGGCTTCAAAGCGGAGCAGGTAGGGCGGGCTGTGTGGGAGGACCCCCTCACACACCCACCATTGCCACCCGGGGCATGGAGAAAGGTGGCAGATTGCCTCTGGGGGAGGCCTGCCTACTCCCAACTCCTGCAGTCCGGCTCCTCTCTCGAGTACACGCACAAAATACACATTTAAAAAAAAAATTAAACAACCAAGTATTATGCCCACAAACAGGAACCTTGAAACATCTATTCTTGGACTGTCTATATACACAACCTGAAAGAAAACCAAATGCATAGTTGCCAACATTTTAAAAAAAATTCCAGGGACACTTTGCATCACAGCTGTTAATTAATTACCACACTGACTTCTCCGAAGCTCCACCCACTCCGCATAATCTTCGCCTGGCAAAGTGTCCCTGGACAAATGTTGGCAACTATGCAAATGACGCAAAAGAATTAAAACAAATATTCAGAGTACACATGAAATGTACTTACATCTTCTGAGAACTCTTCTAATTCTCCCCATCTGGTCCTGCTCTCTGAATTTTAAATCACACCATCGCTTCCGCAGCTGCTCCCTGGACCTCTGCACCCCGAATTTTGCACGGAGAGTCCTCTGCAACTTCTCCATTATCTGTGCCTTCTTTTTGTTTGGGTTCTTGTAAGGCCCTTTTTTCCCGTCATAGTCCTCCTTTTTAAGGACAGCCACCAGCTCCACCATCTCTTCGAAGCTCATGTTGGTAGCTTTGTTGTAACTCCTGCTGCTCTCTCCTGCCTGGTTTCAGCTTGATGTCTTCCCTCCATCATGTCTTCTCCTGACTCTCGCATGGAACGACTGAAAAGGGGCGTGTCAATCACGCGAACGATCGTCATAGGCGGGGATACATGCGGAGCTTCACGCATGCGCAGTGTATAAAGCGATATTGCGTGAGTTACGTAGTCCGCCGTCGGTAGAATATGTCGTGAAAACAGGCGTGCAGTACGACGATAATAAACTTGATCTTTGGACTTTATGATCAGTGGATGAGTTTGTGGGTTAGAAATGGGGAGAAAGCTAAGGCTTGACTGACATTTGTTTTTTTTCTTAATATTTTGACTTGCAGAAATAATGGAGGCCTTCAGAGAACAGGAGTTCTTCACAGAATTTGTTCAAAGGGGGCCCCGGATGGCAACCCCCCTTTTTTCTAGAATTTTACTTTACCAAAAAAATAATTTATTGAGCCAAGATCTGGCATTGTAATGGCCCCCCCCCCACCCCTACAATAATTTACATATTGTTGCCACACAGCACGTGCACTTTGGGGGGCCAAGCCTGTATGGACAGTCTCACGGGCTAGCAACACTGGAACATCAGTGGCCTCAGGGCTGTCTTAATGAGAGGGCACACCTGGACACTGCCCGGGGGCCCCAGCTGCATGGGGGGCCCCTGCCCTTTCCCCAAAGCAGCTGGTCCTTGAGCCCGGGCTGCCCCGAAATTGGAGCAGCCCAGGCTGCCCCTCTACATCCCAGTTATCCCCCAGCACTCTGACCCCTCTACACCCCAGATATCCCCTACCTTCTACCTACTTGATTTCTGTTTACATGCACTGTCTCCATTGTAGGGGCCCCAGAGCATTACTTTGCCCAGGGCCCCATGATGCTATTAAGACGGCCCTGAGTGGCCTCATCAGGCACAAGTGTCATGTAGTTTGTTGAGGGTCTCTTTGGGAAATTGTGCAATATGCAGGAGCAAAGTATGACATGGTTCTGATTCTACTTAAGAAACCTACAGTCCTTATCTTGTTTGCAATGCCTGTATACTGCTGTTCAAAGTATATAGGACCAGACGGTCTTGTCAGGGCCGATCCTCGCTATAGGCTCACTATGCAAGGCGCGTAGGGTCCCGCAAAGCTGCAAAGGGCCCCCCAAATTACTAGAGGCCCCGCCTGGTGAGAAGTCATTTTCGCCCCCTCACCCCGCTTCTAATCTCGCTGACTGAGTCATTTCCGACAGCAGAACACCCCCTCCCCCCCGCTTCTCAACTTTCTTTAATGTGACATGTCACTGTCGTCAGCGCCCCCCCCGATTCTCATTTTTAATGTGCCATGTCATTTTGCTTAGGGCCCCAGGGAGGTCAGGATCGGCACTGGGTCTTGTAATGACCTGGGGGGAGTGGTGGCGGGGAAACTCATGCTATTTTGTTCAATGATTTTTATCCATAGTGCAGGGATCAACCATTACATTAAAGCCGTGAGCAGTATTAAATTACTTTTTTCTGAGAGTAATCTCATGTTGTGCAGGGACATTTCTAAACACGTGCCACTACTATAGACACCCAGTAGGTATCATATTTAAAAGGATTTTTTTTTTTTTCACTTTAAGCATCATTAAAATCAAGAAAAAACTACAGTTTTTAAAACTTTTTTTTCCATTGATACATGTTCCCTGGGACAAGACCCGGGTTCTCAAAGACGTTTTCCATCAATACCTTGCATATTGGTCTTTAAAATGAGCGTTTTTGAATTCGAACGTTCGAGTCCCATAGACTTCAATGGGGTTCTAAATGTTCGTTCGAAACCGCGGTCTGTTCGACCGTTCTGGTGCGAACCGAACCCGAGTATGTTCGGCTCATCCCTAATATTAACCCTCCTTCAAACAATACGTTGTCAGTTTTATAACAGTACATGAGTATTCATCTAAAAAGACATCAATGGCATAGAATACCCATAAAAGTAATAGACCAGACTCCTAAATTGTGCAGTATGGAACATGCTATGGGAAGAAAAAATCAATAAATCAAATGGGAACAAGAAACACAAAAATGTCAAAGGTGGATAAATGAAGAATGGAAAAAGACAGGGTTTAACCACTTAAGACGCAGAGCTTTAGGCAGCTAAAGGACCCGGCCAGGTTTTGTGATTCGGCACTGCGTCGCTTTAACAGACAATTGCGCGCTCGTACGACGTGGCTCCTAAACAAAATTGGCGTCCTTTTTTTCCCCACAAATAGAGCTTTCTTTTGGTGGTATTTGATCACCTCTACGGTTTTTATTTTTTGCGCTATAAACAAAAACATATTTTTTCCTCAGTTTAGGCCGTATTCTTCTACCTATTTTTGGTAAAATAAATCGCAATAAGCATTTATCGGTTGGTTTGCGCAAAATGTATAGCGTTTACAAAATAGGGGATAGTGTTATAAAATTTTTATGATTTTTTTTTTACTACTAATGGCGGCGATCAGCGATTTTTTTTTTTTTCATGACTGCGACATTATGGCGGACACTTCGGACAACGTTGACACATTTTTTGGGACCATTGTAATTTTCACAGCAAAAAATGCATTTAAAATGCATTGTTTACTGTGAAAATGACAATTGCAGTTTGGGCGTTAACCACAAGGGGGGGTTGAAGGGGTTATCTATGACCTAATATGTGTTTCTAACTGTAGGGGGGTGTGGCTGTAGGTGTGACATCATCGATTGTGTATCCCTATAAAAGGGATCACACGATCGATGACGCCGCCATAGTGAAGAACGGGGAAGCTGTGTTTACACACAGCTCTCCCCGTTCTTCAGCTCCGGGTACCGATTGCGGGACTCCAGCGGCGACCCACGGCTGGACACTAGCACAGGACGTACCTGTACGTGCATGTGCCCAGCCGTGCCATTCTGCTGACGTAAATGTGCAGGAGGTGATCCTTAAGTGGTTAAAGAGTACCAGGATATATATATTTATTAGTTATCTATAAGCCTTGTATTAGGCATGCTTAATAGGGATGAGCTTTGTGTTCGAGTCGAACGTATGTTCGAGTCGAACATCGTCTGTTCGTATGTTAGGCGAAATTCGAACAAAACGGGTCGTTCGCGCCAAATTCGAATGACGCGCAATGGCCCATAATTCACTGCGGCATTGCGCGCTGATGATTGGCCAAGCATGCACTATGACCCGTATGCCTGGCCAATCACCGCGCGCAAAAAACAGAGAGCCATAATTGGCCAAAGCCAGGGTGGCTTTGGCCAATTATAGCTCAGGGGGTTTAGTACACGCCCCACACTATATAAGGCCACCTGCAAGGCGGGCGCGTGTAGTGTCTTGCGGCGTTGTAAAATAAAAGAACAGTCAGTCAGAGAGAGAGAGAGAGACACAGTGGGGCTGATTTACTAATGTCAATGCTCTGCGCTGGTTCATGGATTAATTAGTACTCTGGATGAATCCTTAATTAGGCGCATGAACCGGCGTAGCAGCCGGCGCAATGCAATTGATATGTAAAGCCGCCGCCAAACTCCCTATAAAAGTCTATGGGAGAAATCAAAAGTGTTCATTTTAAAGGCTAATATGCAAGTTTTGTCCTAAAAAGTGTTTGCCCCAGGGGACATGTATAAATGCTTTTTTTATTTTTTAAAACGGCCGTTTTTTTGGGAGCAGTGAATTTAATAATGCTTAAAGTGAAACAATAAAAGTGAAATATTCCTTTAAATTTCGTACCTAGGGGGGGTGTAAAGTCAGCATGTTAAATAGCGCATGTTTCCCGCACTTAGAACTGTCTCTGCACAAAATGACATTCTGAAGGAAAAAATACATTTAAAATTCACTCGCGGCTATAATGAATTGTCGGCTCCCGGCAATTCTGAGAGGATTCATTCATAAAAAAAATGCGTGGGGGTCCCCCCAAATTCAATTACCAGGCTCTTCAGATCTGGTATGGATGTTAAGGGGAACCCTGCCGTAAAAAAAAAAAATGACGTGGGGGTTCCCCCCAAATATCCATACCAGGCCCTTCAGGTCTGGTGTGGATTTTAAGGGGAACTCCACCCCAAATTGAAAAAAATAAATGGCGTGGCGTTCCCCCAAAAATCCACACCAGACCCTTATCCGAGCATGTTAACCTGGCCAGCCGCAGAAAAGAGGAGGGGACAGAGTGCGGCCCCCCCTCTCCTGAACCGTACCAGGCCACATGCCCTCAACATGGGGAGGATGTCCCCATGTTGATGGGGACAAGGGCCTCATCCCCACAACCCTTGCCTTGGTTGTGGGGGTCTGCGGGCAAGGGGCTTATCGAAATCTCGAAGACCCCTTTAACAAAGGGGACCCCCAGATCCCGCCCCCCGTGTGAAATGGTAATGGAGTACATTGTACCTCTACCATTTCACCAAAAAAAGTGTCAAAAATGTTAAAAATGACAGTAGACGGTTTTTGACAATTCCTTTATTAATATCTTCTTTCCGTGCTTCTTCTTCTTCTTCTTCTTTTTCTTTTTTTCTTTCATTCGGGTTTCTTCCTCCATCTTCCTCTGCTTCTTTCTTGGGTCTTCTCGTCCGCATCTTGCCGGTGTCTTCTTCCATCTTCTTCTCCTTCCATCGGCCTTCTCGTCCCGCATCTTCTTCTTCCCCAGACGCTGCGCTTGAAATTGAATTCTCCGCCGTGTGCCGCTCCTGGGACCCCGCCCCCCTCTGACGCTGCAGGTAAACTCATAAGAAAGTTATGTGCGTCAGAGGGGGGCGGGGTCACAGAGCGTCACACGATGGGGAATTCAATTTCCAAGCGCAGCGTCCAGGGAAGAAGAAGCCGTGCAAGATGCGGACGAGCTTCCATTTGAAGTTCCCGCTGTGTGACGCTCTGTGACCCCGCCCCCCTCTGACGCACATATACCACACGTGGACTTTCTTATGAGTTTACCCGTGGTGTCAGAGGGGGGCGGGGTCACAGTTTGAAGTGCAGCGTCCGGGGAAGAAGAAGAAGATGCGGTATGAGAAGGCCGACGGAAGGAGAAGAAGATGGATGAAGACGCCGGGCAAGATGCGGATGAGAAGACCCAAGAAAGAAGCAGAGGAAGATGGAGGAAGAAACCTGAATGAAAGAAGAAAAAAGAAGAAGAAGAAGAAGAAGCGTGGAAAGAAGATATTAATAAAGGAATTGTCAAAAACCGGCTACTGTAATTTTTAACATTTTTGACACTTTTTTTGGTGAAATGGTAGAGGTACAATGTACCCCATTACCATTTCACACAGGGGGCGGGCTGGGATCTGGGGGTCCCCTTTGTTAAAGGGGTCTTCCAGATTCTGATAAGCCCCCAGCCCGCAGACCCCCACAACCACCGACCAGGGTTGTGGGGATGAGGCCCTTGTCCCCATCAACATGGGGATATCCTCGATGGAAAGATATGGACAACAGTGGGACTGTAGCGGTGCAATATATGAAACAATATAACAAAAATATTTTTAATAATTTATTAAAAGTGTATCAAAATACATGATACATTACAGAACCAAATGGTTTGTTAAAAAAACATACGATTAGACATGCATTTTCCGGGTTGTTATTTATGGCTTCCTCAGGGGTGTAGTTGAGATCAGAAACCAGCCAACTCTATTGGTGATAAGGAAATGCATATTACACATAATCATACACAAAATCAATATAATTATTAATTGATACAATTCATTTTGCCAATGCGTGTGGGAAGTATGCTGACCTTCTATCCCAGGATGGAGGGGAGGGGGAAATGAGAAGGGAAACAGGAGAATAAATCCCTGATCCTGCCAATGTTGGCTAAACAACATGAAGCCACAACCACACAATTGAACGTGGTGTGGAGCCCTAGCCTGATCCGTGCAGAGGTCAAGAGCCCATCCACAGAAGGGGAGAAGGAGAACTAGCTATAGGGAACACATAACACCTTATGAGTATGATGTTCCAAAATCAAAAAATGGTTAATATACATATAAGCGGTTAATGAATACGGAGTCCACTTACAGGGTTCAAAAGTGCAAAAAGCACCTATGGGGGTGAACGAGAAGAGCCCATATGCTGTATTTAGCACAGGTCCTAAACAAAACCAGTTGAAAGATAAGGATGAGTATAGAATGAAAAGTAGAAGAAAAATACAACACTTATCACTTATTTATGTATACTACAAAAGCTTAATCTGGACATGAGAAACATAGCAACATAGCAGGTCCATATTGACGTTAATCAGTTTAACACACTGTTCCGTCTAGGTTACACTGGATACAAAATAAGCCAGTCACTAAACAGCCAAGAGCAAAAAAACAATAAAAAAGGAGAAAGGAATATTGCCTGCAAATAAAAAGACACTAAGAATAGAAAGATCAGTACCTGAATTTGTATGTTCAAGATGTACAAGTCTCCCCAAACAAACATGCAGCACAATCAGATGGAGAAGGGCTGGCTCCCTAAGTAACCCCCCTCCCGCACGTCCGGGCGTCTGACGTCACCGGACGTGCGCGGACACAGAGTGTCAATGCACAAGCGCCAACCGGCAAAACAACTCAGATGCCTACAAACCCCAAGAGCCACTGCGGCAGAAGGGAACAGATGGTGGGAGTGCCCAAATAGCACAGGACGCGTCGGGATAAGGTGGGACACGGCGAGGCAGAAAGACCTCCCCACTACCAATTAGGAGGCCTCCAGCAGGTAAACAGGGGGAAAGACAGGCGTCACGGCCAATAGAAATGGCAGGAACCATTCGCAGGCCGGCGATCGTGCAGACAGGAGCCGGGCTAACACATAGGAAAGCCCTTGAGTGTCCATGTGGAGGGGCAAAAAATTGGCCATCAAATCACGCAGCACAGACTAGGAAGGACAGAGTGAATTGTCATGCAGGCATCCCAAAGGGGGGAACAGATCAGGGTATCCCAGAAATAAACTCATGATAGAACACACAACCCAAAGCCCTCAAAAGAATGATCCAAAGGACAGCAATAACAAAGCTAGTCACACACAGTGGCAAAGAGACATAGAGGTTTCAAAAAATATGTAAAATCTATCAATAATATTGATGGACTATAGTTTAGCTTGGTAAGTAACTTTAAAGAGCCACAAATAGAACACCATAATGCAAAGACATCAAATAATAAGCAATAACAATCCATATATTAGTAGCCCACAGAAAAGGAGGGGCTTACATAGAAAGGAAGGGAATGGGGAACACAGGGGGAAGGGAACTGGGATAAGGGAAGGGGGGAAGGAACAGGGAAGGAAAAAACAGGGAGAAGGAAAAAAGGGGGGAGGTAACAAAGAGGAAGGGGAGGAATGAAGGGAAGAAAAAGTGGGGGGGGGGGTTGAAGGGTGGGTTTTGGTTATTCAACACACATATAGCGGTCAGTTGTTAGCGACCCAGGTAAGGCTGAAATCTCAGCAGGACAGATCCCTGGATGGAACAAGGGAACTGTGAAGAGCCAGCACAGGGCAGAGAAAACTGTTGTTCAAACAGATGCATACTGTACATAGATACGGCATACAAAACATAAAATCTACAGGAAGGATTTGTAACAAATATACTCGTTGAGCCCAGGATAATGGATGGCATTTAAAGATTGAATCCATTTGGTTTCTAGCTGTAGCAAAATGCGATCAATGCCTCCGCCTCTTACATGTGTGGGCACATGTTCAAGTGCACTTGAACATGTGCCCACACATGTAAGAGGCGGAGGCATTGATCGCATTTTGCTACAGCTAGAAACCAAATGGATTCAGAACTGGCCTCTTCTTTTAGCAGATGGAATTGTGAGCAAATACAGGTCATTCTCAAAAAATTAGCATATTGTGATAAAGTTCATTATTTTCTGTAATGTACTGATAAACATTAGACTTTTTATATATTTTAGATTCATTACACACAACTGAAGTAGTTCAAGCCTTTTATTGTTTTAATATTGATGATTTTGGCACACAGCTCATAAAAACCCAAAATTCCTATCTCAAAAAATTAGCATATTTCATCCGACCAATAAAAGAAAAGTGTTTTTAATAAAAAAAAGTCAACCTTCAAATAATTATGTTCAGTTATGCACTCAATACTTGGTCGGGAATTCTTTTGCAGAAATGACTGCTTCAATGCGGCGTGGCATGGAGGCAATCAGCCTGTGGCACTGCTGAGGTGTTATGGAGGCCCAGGATGCTTCGGTAGCGGCCTTAAGCTCATCCAGAGTGTTGGGTCTTGCGTCTCTCAACTTTCTTTTCCCAATATCCCACAGATTCTCTATGGGGTTCAGGTCAGGAGAGTTGGCAGGCCAATTGAGCACAGTAATACCATGGTCAGTAAACCATTTACCAGTGGTTTTGGCACTGTGAGCAGGTGCCAGGTCGTGCTGAAAAATGAAATCTTCATCTCCATAAAGCTTTTCAGCAGATGGAAGCATGAAGTGCTCCAAAATCTCCTGATAGCTAGCTGCATTCACCCTGCCCTTGATAAAACACAGTGGACCAACACCAGCAGCTGACATGGCACCCCAGACCATCACTTGACACTGGACTTCAGGCATTTTGGCATTTCCCTCTCCCCAGTCTTCCTCCAGACTCTGGCACCTTGATTACCGAATGACATGCAGAATTTGCTTTCATCCGAAAAAAGTACTTTGGACCACTGAGCAACAGTCCAGTGTTGCTTTTCTGTAGCCCAGGTCAGGCGCTTCTGCCGCTGTTTCTGGTTCAAAAGTGGCTTGACCTGGGGAATGCGGCACCTGTAGCCCATTTCCTGCACACGCCTGTACACAGTGGCTCTGAATGTTTCTACTCCAGACTCAGTCCACTGTTTCCGCAGGTCCCCCAAGGTCTGGAATCGGTCCTTCTCCACAATCTTCCTCAGAGTCCGGTCACCTCTTCTCGTTGTGCAGCATTTTCTGCCACACTTTTTCCTTCCCACAGACTTCCCACTGAGGTGCCTTGATACAGCACTCTGGGAACAGCCTATTCGTTCAGAAATTTCTTTCTGTGTCTTACCCTCTTGCTTGAGGGTGTCAATGATGGCCTTCTGGACAGCAGTCAGGTCGGCAGTCTTACCCATGATTGCGGTTTGGAGTAATGAACCAGGCAGGGAGTTTTTAAAAGCCTCAGGAATCTTTTGCAGGTGTTTAGAGTTAATTAGTTGATTCAGATGATTAGGTTAAGAGCTCGTTTGGAGAACCTTTTCATGATATGCTAATTTTTTGAGATAGGAATTTTGGGTTTTCATGAGCTGTATGCCAAAATCATCAATATTAAAACAATAAAAGGCTTGAACTACTTCAGTTGTGTGTAATGAATCTAAAATATATGAAAGTCTAATGTTTATCAGTACATTACAGAAAATAATGAACTTTATCACAATATGCTAATTTTTTGAGAATGACCTGTATATAAAAAAATCGCCCTGAAGTTACTTACGGTAGAGCCCCCTCCTTGAGGGACAAACTTGTCCAAAGTCACTATGATCCCTCGGAAGGTATAGTGCACTCAACCACTGGCACCTTTCCCTGCAAAGGTTGCAATATGTGTCCATTTATCCTGAGTGGCTCAACTGTTTTGTTGCCTAACGGGCACACACATGCTATCCGACGATTGGCGTTGTATATCTGGCCAAATGTCTTTGCGGATGCTTTTACGTGGGGAAAACAAAAAGACCCTTCCATAAACGCATCTCTGATCATGTAGGACCTATACGTAAAAAACTGTTAAGCACTGCAATCAGTCGACATGTGGGACGGGAACATAACTTTGAACTTGCAATGATCAAATTCGCCGCACTTGTAAGAGGCGGAGGCATTTATCGCATTTTGCTACAGCTAGAAACCAAATGGATTCAATCTTTAAATGCCATCCATTATCCTGGGCTCAACGAGTATATTAGTTACAAATCCTTCCTGTAGATTTTATGTTTTGTATGCCGTATCTATGTATGCATCTGTTTGAACAACAGTTTTCTCTGCCCTGTGCTGGCTCTTCACAGTTCCCTTGTTCCATCCAGGGATCTGTCCTGCTGAGATTTCAGCCTTACCTGGGTCGCTAACAACTGACTGCTATATGTGTGTTGAATAACCTAAACCCACCCTCCAACCCCCCCCCCCCTTTTTCTTCCCTTCATTCCTCCCCTTCCTCTTTGTTACCTCCCCCCTTTTTTCCTTCTCCCTGTTTTTTCCTTCCCAGTTCCCTTCCCCCGTGTTCCCCATTCTCTTCCTTTCTATGTAAGCCCTTCCTTTTCTGTGGGCTACTAATATATGGATTGTTATTGCTTATTATTTGATGTCTTTGCATTATGGTGTTCTATTTGTGGCTCTTTAAAGTTACTTACCAAGCTAAACTATAGTCCATCAATAATATTGATAGATTTTACATATTTTTTGCAACCTCTATGCCTCTTTGCCACTGTGTGTGACTAGCTTTGTTATTGCTGCCCTGCTGTCCTTTGGATCGTTCTTTTGAGGACTTTGGGTTGTGTGTTCTATCATGAGTTTTGAACTGGGATACCCTGATCCGTTCCCCCTTTTGGGATGTCTGCATGAAAATTCACTCTGCCCTTCCTAGTCTGTGCTGCGTGATTTGATGGCCAATTTTTTGCCCCTCCACATGGACACCCAAGGGCTTTCCTATGTGTTAGCCCGGCTCCTGTCTGCGCTATCGCCGGTCTGCGAATGGTCCCTGCCCTTTCTATTGGCCGTGACACCTCTCTTTCCCCCTGTTTGCCTGCTGGAGGCCTCCTCATTGGTAGTGGGTCGGTCTTTCTGCCTCGCCGTGTCCCGCCTTGTCCCGACATGTCCTGTGCTATTTGGGCACTTCCACCACCTGTTCCCTTCTGTCGCAGTGGCTCTTGGGGTTTGTAGGCATCTGAGTCGTTTTGCCGGTTGGCGCGTGCACATTGACACTCTGTGTCCGCGCACTTCCGGTGACGTCAAACGCCTGGACGTGCGGGAGGGGGGTTACTTAAGGAGCCAGCCCTTCTCCATCTGATTGTGCTGCACGTTTGTTTGGGGAGACTTGTACATCTTGAACATACAAATTCAGGTACTGATCTTTCTATTCTTAGTGTCTTTTTATTTGCAGGCAATATTCCTTTCTCCTTTTTTTGTTTTTTTGCTCTTGGCTGTTTAGTGACTGGCTTATTTTGTATCCAGTGTAACCTAGACGGAACAGTGTGTTAAACTGATTAACGTCAATATGGACCTGCTATGTTTCTCATGTCCAGATTAAGCTTTTGTAGTATACATAAATAACTGATAAGTGTTGTATTTTTCTTCTTCTTTTCATGACCCATGTAGTCTGGATAACCCATACTATAACCTTTAATTATACTAACATGTTACCCCTCCTTACCCATACTTTTAGTAAACGAAGCGACACCTGATGTTGGAGAAAAACTTGGCCATAGCAGCCATACTTTATTAACAATTTTTTAACATAGACTAAACTTTTCAAATTTACATTATTTTAATCACTTAAAATATATCAAACAATTTTTACAAACAGCCATTTTAAAAATGGCAACCATAAAACAGCCATGTGGTCAAAAAACGGAAACCCCCAATATTTAGATCACCACCACTATACTGCGGGACATTTAACCTACAGCCTTAAAGGCATGGAGACACCCCCTTTCCCGCAGTAACACCAAGTCCCGTAATCCAGGGACATAAAGTCCGCTTTGATGGCCAGGATCAAATCAGCCATCGGCCTGACACCCAAATCGTTTCCCCCCACATGTAGTACTAAATTATCTGGAGGGCGATCGAGCCGGGTGCAGTGGCCGACCTCAGGCACCACCCTGCTCCATACCATCCCCGGGAAACCCAACCACCGGACACACGCCTCCCGCCTGGATATGCCCAGTTGCCTGCCATCCAGATGGGCGTCTGCTCTCCTGGCACCCCAAAAAAACATACGAGTGCCCTAAGATCCAGACGAGGCGTGGAAAATCTGAAACAAACATTTTTTGCAGCCATGTAACACAAATAACCATCCAAACATTAAAACATTTGCAATTCACTCAATAAGCACATAACCCCCCGTTACCTTCCAGCTTAACCCTGTATCGTCCCTTGCTCAAGCAACAAGTGCGATCGAACATAGGAACGGAATCTTCTAGATTCCCATCTACCTATCTTCCTCACGGCCGCCTCATCCAACCCACAACCTCTCTGTGGCCGCCCTGATGCGGAAAGAGTGCGAAGCAAACCGTTTCCCGTCAAACCCCGCTGCGCCCAAACATTTCCAGAAAACTGCCACAAATTGAAACCTGGACGAAAAGGTACCATCCCCATGCACAAAAAAATGCCCCCAACCCTACCGGGCGAACGCCCACGAATTCCTCAACCGCTTTTACCGGACAAACCATTGATCCCGGTAATGCATAAAGCACCACCCGGATTCCCCTCCCCGCCTGGTCCGTTTTGGACCGGCGCAACATCAGAACCACACTCTCCCCCTTCACTCGCACGTCCTAAACCCCAAAACCGCCCGCCACCGACTTAGAAGGGCTGACCAATTCCCCCAACCTGAATGCCCCAAAAAAACGCCACCGCAAAAACTGCTTTAAACAGAATCACCTCGTACCCCGACGAACACACCTCCCCCAGCTTCCCGCAGATAGCCTGAAGCACCGCGAACGATACCGGCCTACGCGAATCCCTGCGAACCTTCCCCTTTCGATACCCCTTTACTGTCTGCTTCACCCAAAAACTTTTTGTGAAGTCTTGCAGTCCCTGTAACTTAAAAAGAAATGCTAAACCCGCCAGCATGCGCTCAATGGCGCAAACCGACCCCCCGTCTTCCATGTGCCTAGACACGAAATACAACACCAGCCATCCGACTTCCACTCCCCCTCCCCCATCTCGACCTCCGCCTGTCGCAAAAAATGAAACCATTCCGCCCCTACTCTCTAGTACGCCGCCCACGTCGCCCCACTCACCGACCGTTGGATCCAACGCGCGGCAAGTCCAATGCAGTGTCCCAAAGCCACGCCGGGCAAGGCACCCCAGTCTGCTTTGCCGAAGGAGCCAACTCCCTGAACCTGCCCCACTGGAAACGAGATAGAGCGTGTTGTCCACCCCCGGTATGTGTACAGCATACAGAAATATGTTATACTGTAAACACCGTAGCACCAAATGTCTCAACAACCGGCAAGGATGAAGCGGAGATCCGGTTGATGACCTGTACAACTGTCATAGAAAGATTAATAACGCACGTACATAATTAAAAATCAGCGATTCATCGAAATATTAATATCGCACGTAAATAATTAAAATAAGCAATGATAACCTTTTTGACTATATAAAAAATAAAAACAAAGAATAGGGCTGCGAAAAAGAGAAAAATATTACATTTATTGATACAGAGAAGAAACTGGTATTACTACAATATTTACAAGCATAACATAACCTATAACACCTTTAAAACCAAGATGATATCCAAGGCACACAATTATACAAACAGTAAGACAGCTAAACTGGATACATCAGTAAGAAATGACAAGTCATAGGAAAGGAAAAGTTACAGAGATTAATCTTAGGAAGAGAGAGATAGAGAGAGGGGGAGAGAGAGAGAGAGAGAGGGGCATAGAGATAGATAGATAGATAGATAGATAGATAGATAGATAGATAGATAGATAGATAGATAGATAGATAGATAGATAGATAGATAGATAGAGAGGGGGAATGAGAGAGAGGGAGAGGGGGAAGGAGAGAGGATACATCACCAGTCTGTTAGGTCCACATGTTCAGGGCAAGAGAGAGAAAATCTTTCTGCCTGACTGATTTATACCCCCTTCCCCCTTGGTCTCCAGGCTTCAAAATCCTTATTGGTTGAATCTCAAGCCTTAAAGCAATGTATCTAGTATGAAAAAAACTCTCTTTGATGTGTCAAGCCAACCTTTGATGTGTAGTCACACCAGTTATGCAAAGGGCCCCTGTTCAGCTGTCCAGCTTCAAAAGGACACTTTGGCTACTGTAGAAGTCATTTTTTACAGCTCAGCTGAGTGCTTAGTTTCACAAAATTGAACCAGTCTGGCAAAACATATTATACATTATCTTTACACTGGTTCCCCTGGTATAAATATGACATTCAAACTTTCCACCACAGTCCCCCCTGAAGTTCATTCTTGAACTTATGTCCTCCTTCAATGATCCGGTACCCACCCACGATGGCCCAGAAGCCCCGACCCTTCCCCCACCACCACTGCGGCCTCTTCCTTTCTTGAACTCGCCGTAACTCATCAATGTAGACTTGAGACAGTCCTGGTGCCTTTGAGACTTCAGCTCCGAACCATGAGTGTCTGTACTGCAATGTTTCATCACCCCTCTGCATTGGAGGAGTGGAACTCCAACATTGATGGCGGGATCCTTACATATTTAGTCCTGTATCCTGTAAATATGGTGTTATGATTGTCACAATTGGATCGGACCGCGAGACAGCACTTTTTCAGCATGATGAAGGAAAGTTCAGGAGAGTCTTCTTCGTGGCACGTTTGTCTCAAAAAGAATGACTTGTTGTTGTTGCTTCTTTAGGTGGTGGTTGGGTGGGCCTCCGGACAGTCATGTATGAATATAAAGGGAGAAAGGAGAACGTCAGTGTACAGTTATTGGAGGAATGTCAGACAGGAGCAGTGGGGTGGCTTTTATGACTATAAAGCCGTAGGTCAGTGGTCTCAAAGTACCGGCCCGCGGGCCATTTGCGGCCCGCAGACCAGTTATAAATGGCCCGCAGGCAGGGTGGAAGTGGGGGGAGCAAAAAAAAAAAATATTTTTTGTGAGCTGGCGCCATCTGGTGGTGAGCCGTTCGTATTACAAGTTATTACCACCAGATGTGAGCTGGCGCCATCTGGTGGTGGCCGTTGGTATTACAAGTTAAGCATTACAAGTTAAACAGCAATAATGTCATTTTACAATATTTTCACTGCCATCTTCTTCCCTCTAATTAGAACCCCCAAACATTATATATATTTTTTATCCTAACACCCTAGAGAATAAAATGGCGATCGTTGCAATACTTTCTGTTACGCCGTATTTGCGCAGCGGTCTTACAAGCGCACTTTTTTGGGAAAAAATTACACTTTTTTTAATTAAAAAATAAGACAACAGTAAAGTTATCCCCATTTTTTTTAATATTATGAAAGATAATTTTACGCCGAGTAAATTCATACCCAACATGTCACGCTTCAAAATTGCGTCCGCTTGTGGAATGCCGACAAACTTTTTTACCCTTTAAAATCTTCATAGGCGACGATTAAAAAAATCTACAGGTTGCATGTTTTAAGTTACAGAGGAGATCTAGTGCTAGAATTATTGCTCTTGGTCTACCAATCGCGGCGATACCTCACATGTGTGGTTTGAACACCGTTTACATATGCGGGCGCTGCTCGCGTATGTGTTCGCTTCTGCGCGCAAGCTCGTCGGGACGGGGTGCGTTTTCTGGCTCCTAACTTTTTTAGCTGGCTCCTATATTCCAAGCAAATTTGTCAAACCCTGACTTACACCAGTGCTGGTGGTAATAATGCGCTTGCTGACACCAGTGCTGGGGGTTAATAATGTGTTTACTGACACCAGTACTTTTGTTTTTGAAGTTTGAAAGTTTGCATGCGGCCCCCCATGGCATATGAAAACTTGTCTTGTGGCCCTCAGGTAATTTGAGTTTGAGACCCCTGCCGTAGGTAGACTAGGGGAGGTAGAATTAATGCTCACGCGCCTTACAACAAAATGATATGACTGATGTCCTAGTTACATTATCCTGAGAAGATGTATGATAGCAGCCAAAAATAAAAACTTAGAGAGCATAATACTAAAGGAGGAAAGGAAGAGAGGTGAGTAATGAAAAAGAATAAGGAAAATAGAAAAAAAATAATAAACATAAAAAATAAAAACTACAGATTCAATGCTGCTCCCACCAAGATCTCCAGTTTAGATTCCACTTTCGATTGTTAAAGAGCATTGAATCGGTATTCAAAAAAATAGACTCTTCTGCCCTATTGGTGATCAACAGGTGAACATGATCATGGTCACTTAATAATGTACAAGTCGAATGCATTATTTATTTTTTCCTTCCAGGTCTATGCACTACTCCCCCCTTCAGATGGACAAAGTCCAAAGCTTTTGGAACTTTTCTCACCTGAATGGAATGAGAGAGAAAAAAATAACAATGAAAAAAACTTTAAAAAAATTATAACCATAACACTTCAAGGAGAAAAATGAGAGAAAAAAAACAAAAAAGAATAAAAAAATAAAACTGACAAAAATAAAAAAAATGAGAAAATTGATTAAAAAAAATAACAATTGAAATAAAACCGAGAGAGAAAAAATGAATAAAAAAAATTACTTTTACAAAAATTTAAAAAAACGTATAAAAAGGAAAAGTGAAAAAAAATGTAATGGGAAAAAAAAAATGAATAAAAAAAAAAATAGAAATAAAAAATTACTAAAAAAATTACACGAACATGATAAAAATTTAAACGGTAAAATTTAAACGGTACATTTGTATTGGTCTGGATTGGAACAGGCTTCTTCAGAAATTTGTTTCTGAGTTAGTGGCTTTTCTGTTCCTTGAGAGAAGATACCTCGTTGAGGTGCACATTCTCATAGTTTTGGCGTTTATTCTCCTGATAGTAATGCACATCATTACTGGCATCAGGGAGAGCAATAAAGCTACACAGATTAGAACAGGGCAGAGCAAAATGTTTAGGAAAGCTGATGCGTTAGGACTATACCCAAATATACTTTCCCACCATGAAATTCTAGCGTCTGCCTCTAAAGCGTGGGATACTTGGATCACTTATTTTGATCATGGGTGAGTCGTATAGTGGCTTCTTTCTCAGCATCTCTTAGCACATTTAATATTTCATCCTGTTGTTCAAAATCTACCAGCCAAGCCTTTAACTCAGCCCCAAATCCCAGAGGAAGTTTCTGTAGATGTATGGGGGTGTCAGGTTTGATATCAAGCCTTTTCTCTGGGGTAACAGGGGTACGTCCTTGTGTCCCGGCTATATCTATTCCCAGGACCGGGGAAGATGTACAGTAGACTCCCTGAGGTAATGTACCCCGTTGAGTACAGTTCAACCCGTAGGCAGAAAAATAGGGCATCATTGGACATTTGATACCAGCACCAATACCCTTGCCCCAAGTATTTTACATAAGGTTGGGACAATTCCTCGGCATCCAGGAGACACGACCCTTCCTTGTGCCAGCATTGTTGTCTCATGATCCTATCCTGTTTCCCTTGACATAACACCACTCCTTCCTTTCTCCAGCACCCACCAGTATCAATCATTTGAGGTTGTTCAGACTCAGAAACCATCAGATCATGATGGACTCGGGGGTGTAACACGGTAGCCCGCTATCTGTCCGGTGAACTTCTGTTTCATTATCTCAGACAATGAGGCAGTAGCATCAATATGAGCATGTTGTAGATTTTCAAGAATATGATTCACATCTAGCTGCACCTCAACCCCTTCCCCAACCTGCTGTGCCAACCTACCTAGCTTGTTTCTGAGTACCTCTAAATCCCTTGTGTTTAGGCTACTCAGGACCACACCTCATGCTCCTAAGGCAGTATATATTAGGTCTCTCTTTGCTCTAATGGGGGAATATTCTCCCCCCCCATATGTCCAGCCAGGCGCTACCCTTTCCACACCTAGGTGTACAAAAAAATATATATATATTTTATCCGGGAAGCCTACCCCACCTCCACCTAAAATGTTCTCTCAGCCAGCTCCATGTCCGATAATTCCCAGCAGTTATTACATTTGTTCCACCCCCTCCCCTTAGCTTATAAACCCCTTGAGACGGGCCTTTTATTCACGCCTTCCACAAACTGTTGGCACCATTTGAATCATGTTGCCCAAAGTTTAACTACCTATCTTTGAATTCCTCCCCGAATCCCAACGGAAGTTCCAGTAAGTGCAAAGGGGATGTCAGGTTTGCTTATAAAAACCTTTCTTCAGGGCAACTCGGGGTGTAACCCAGGGTTCCGTCTATATCTATCCCGAGGACAAGAGATTAGGTACAATAGACTCCCCGAGGTAGTGTACCCAGCTGAGTACAATTCAACCTAATGCTGACAACAGTGCATCACTAGACCAGCACCCATACCCCAGCATTCGGTATTGAGTACAACAGCACATATACCATGGAAACAATGACAAAACCCACAAAAACTCCATACCTGTGACTTGATTTTAGTGACCATGCCCCACTACTACCTGGTAGGTCCAAGGAACACACTAGTTCCATGACTAACACCCCATCGGTATCCTCTAGGACAAAGAAACAAAACTCGCCCATGTCCTAAATTATACCTAGGTGCTTCCTCCCCCGTAATGATCTCCCCATTCAGAACCCACAGTGAAATACCTTCCCAACATTCCTCCTTCACCACCGTGTATTGACCTGGAATGCAAAAGACATCGTGGTCACACTTCTGACAGGGGGAAATATCAACCTGCTCTCAGCTTCCGTACTCTCTGATCACATGTGGGTCACTTAGCCCCAAATGCACCAAGATAGAATCCCCGATCAGTAAGCACATTGATGCCAACATATCTACAGACCGAGTCTGCACTTCCGTATATGGGATCATACAGCACCTCATCTCTCACAATCCAAACCAGTACAGCCCATTCCGGCATTTGACTACCATTTTGGATTAGTGTAAGCGACGAGTTTTGTCAAAGTCTTACTGAGTGGTGATGCTAACTCCTCAGGCTACCGCCCATCATACAGAGATTTGTACAATCAGCCTGATACTGGTCAATAACTCCGCCTGCCCCTGCATGTACGCCAGAGCCAATGACATGTTTTTGTCCTATACCCCATCACACTCTCTTCCAACCTCTTATCATGGTCGATAAAATCTTGAGCCATATTAAACTGGGTATTTATGTAACTTTGTTGCATGTTGTCACAACTGTCACCAATCTCTCTGAGCAACAAAGCCATGCTTATTGTCTGAAGCCATGGCTGCGGGTCTGTTCCTCAGGAGACCGCTGTCCACTCTATTACTAACACCCATCCCAGCTCCTATTCCCCCTATATAGTGCTGAATACACCCCTCTGTTGGGTTACTCCTCAGAAATAAGCGTCCTGCGTGAACCTTATGCTGTGTCTGCACATCTCTGGGAGAAAGCCACTGGTCACTTAATAATCACTTGATTCAGTGTATACTCAGCACATACAGGGTAATAGTCTTATCAACCACTCTGTACCCTGTTAGCCCGCGTGTATTCCCTTTATTTAACAGGGCATGTTCTTGTATGTAGTTACTGGCATTACTTGTGCAGGGATTCAACTTCTCAGGTGAGACATCAACTAGGTGTACCTCTCCCATGTCCAGTAACCGAAAGCTTCTTTATAGGACTGTTAAGCTTGAGACACAGCCTCTACGAGGAAGTTTTCACCCCATTGATGTATCACCTGGCACCCTCTGGTTTGGCCAACAGACACCCTATTATGCATATGTGCCAGTCTCCTGGGTACCTGCACCCCATACATTTATGTCATACTAGTCACCCATTCCAACATTTCTTTCAATTCCTGTCTGGACTCACAACCCTCAGAACAGGATGGACTCCAGGGTGTAACCCAGTAGAGTCGGATAGGATAGTACCCAAATTGACCGTGATATATGCACAAAGTTCCGTCCATGCCCAAATTTCCGTCCCTGCCCTTAGGTAAATCCAACTTGTTCTATTCTCATCCCTAACGCTTCCCTGATATGTAGCCCAGGGTCTCCCAATGTGTTTCTGATTATCTCCAGCTCTATGGTGATTACGGTACCCAATGACCCACCTCCTGCTCCAAAGACAGTCGCCATTGAGCCTCTTTTTAGTATAGGAAATAGTCTGGATAACCGGATTGAAAACCACCTGCCAAAAGGTACACCCGATCCCTCATAGAGGCTGCACACTTTCTCCCTCCTCTATCAATTCAGTAATTAGACTATGTTATCCTCCACCCCTACAAAACAAACTGCCTTCACCATTCAAACAGGACTCCCATGAAAGACAGGAGTCTAGTGCCACCCCGGGGCACTGATATTCTTGGCATGCAAGTCACAGACCAGTTAAGGTACACAAGTAATCTAGGACAGGAAGGACACCTATGGATATTAACTGAGGAGAATACTGCATGCCCACATATATATCGGAAGTGAGGGCCTCTGGAACAGCCAAGAGCTGATATCACCCCATACAATCTTCCTGCACACCTTTTCTCCAGACTCAACCCAAAAACTATACAATACAAGGCCATACCTATGCACTTTCAACTCGTATGCCACCAGGCAGGCCCTCGTACTACATGTCTGCCGGTAAATCTAAAAGAAATTGGAAAACAAGAATTGCATAATGTGTATCCAGCTCAAGGGAACGGGTGCTACCAGGCACAACTGAGCAATAGACTAAGAAAAATCCCTTGTAGCACTGAGGCGCCGGGATCACTGAACAGTAGGGGATACACGAGCTGACCAGTGTGCCTGGACACACACAGCTATTCATTAGGCAATAGGTAACAAATAACCACCACAACTGACAAAAATAAACTCTAGGAGAAAATAGGGTCGCATGGTGACACGGAAGGAAACAGTTGTGAACTTTTGGGGACATACAGATAGCTAGGGACATTAGCATACCTTAGCCTGAGGCAATGCAACATTGTACAGCCAGGCTTAACAGCGGGGGGGGGGGGGGGTTTAAGAAGTCCTAAAAACACAAGTCTGGCCAAAGTAGCATCAGGATTTTACCTATTAGATCTATGGAACTACACGTGTCAGCATGGCTGATCTTCGGTAATAAGAAAACAGATATGCCACGGATCTATGGCCGATCCATTTCAACTGCTGGAGAATACCACAAAACCCTTTAAACACCAAGTGTGGTACCCCTGAATGCTGCTTAGCCTAATATATGTGTTAGAGTGCCAATTATCCCTTGCAGTCTTACTCCATTTTTCATAAAAACTAATACGCGGACCTCAGTTAGTTGGTTCTGCTATTCAGTGGATCAGCACATGTAACCCCCACTAGGTGGTCCAAAAACATAGCCAAATGGACTGACCACTAGACGTTCCAACTAGATAATGGTCATGAAAACCTAAACCTTGTGAAACCCCACCAACATAAAGATTTCCTCTTATTCTGAAATCCTGAAAAACCCAGTTATCGATTCTGAGGGATAAAACACAAAATAAAAGTTAGTAATAAACCATTCAATTTTTTCTTAACCTGGAAACAAAAAAACAATCGTTATATACCTGTAACAAGACATTATCGTATGAAACACACATATACATTACATTATATTACATAAACTGTGCACTTTCTTTTAAAATACCAAAAATTAATGAGCTGAACTTTTCATCAATATGTATTACTATAATACATATTAATGCCATATGGATTTTTGTGTTATGGTATACCAATAATTCCCCCCTAAAAAATGTATTCACCATGGTTAAAAATGAGCAGTTTTAAAACAAACACATTTTTTATAAGTTTCCCTTTTGTCTTGCAAGACAGTCATACTTCACCTATTCTGAGTACATTGGAAAACTTCAAAAAGTTTCTTCTATGGAAACAAAGATTACCGTTAATACAAAAATACACACATATATACACACATACTGTATATACATACATACACACACACACATATATATACATATATATATATATATATATATATATATATATATATATACACACACACACACACACACACACACACACATATATGAGGCATTTTACTTTTTGTTTTATTTTTCAATCGGCTCACTTAATTTGCATAACAATACAGTTGTTCACACACTCTCACAGAATAGAAGGGGGGTTATTTGGATTGTCAGCACTGAGTCAGCAGCTGAGAGCACACGTCACACACTCTCACAGAATAGAAGGATCTCACACATTTCTGCACAACACGTTTAGCTAGGTCAAATATGACCTCAAGACCTTACACAGATCCACATGTTCTATATCCTACTTAAACCCATAACCTCTGTTTATCACTTCTCTGGGATGTGGATTCCCTATTAAAAATACTCACCTCATCAGTTCTGTTATCCTACCATCCCTGCCCTCCAAGCATCTCGCATTTCTCTTAAAAATACCGTTTCCAGTCTAGCGATTCCCATCATTTATATATTTCACAACCCAAGGTCCATATTTATCTATAATTTCTTCCCTCGGAGTCAAGTGGTAAGGTTCCCCACGGTCAGAATTCCGTTTCGAAGCAATTTGATTTCCCATCCTTTAGCTGATTACCGCAACCCTTATAGGGCGCTTATTCCAAAGCTAGCTACACTTTGACATGATTGGGTCGGCGGGTACCTCCCCCATCCACCTTTACTGATTTTTTTTTCACTACTTGCCAGAACAATCCCTGTACTGATTATAGTCCTTAAAAAAATTAGCCCAGAGATTTTCCAAACCAAACGGTTCAACCTCCCCGCAGACTTTCCAAAGTATTCTAAAATAAATGCTTACTGTACCACAGGGCTTCCCAAGCGTTAAGCCTGATTAGACCCTATGATGGCTTGTACTACAGGAGGCAATTTTAACTGACGAACACCTAATTACACTATGATTTTTTCCAGTTACAATATTACCAGTGTTTCCAGATTCAATTACACCGCTTACCATCCCCAGTTATTTGTTTAAACAGAGGAATAGATTCACACACATCCAGATAATTCAGTGTGCTTTTAGTCTCCGTTTCCACTGATGCGATTTGCCATGCGACTTTGGACCCAAAGTCGCATTACAACTCGCAGCCCATTGATTTCAATAGCACCTATTCCAATCTATGTGGCTCAATGCTGCAGCGACCGATAAAGGTACCTGCACCATTTTGATGCGACCTCTGGATCAAAAAACGCATTCAAAGCTACACCACAGTTTCACTAAAGCTGCATTTCCAAATCGCACCCTGAATCAGGCGACATTGGAGTTGCACCAGTGGAAATCCAGCCCAAAAGCATAGGTGCTGACGAAACTGAAAATTAACATTTGTGAGATGGATAGGGAAGCTTTGCTCAACAAGAAAAAACTTCATTAAGCACCTACCATGGATCTGGCCTTTATCACAGTATACAGCAACCAATACCAACAATTGGAAAAGATCTTCAAAAAGTATTGGCCCATTTTGAAAGAGCCCAGAACTTTAGAAGCGTTATTGCCACCACAACCCAGATTCATTTACCGTAGAGCACCAACACTACGAACACACCTTGTCCACAATGTACTTGATCCTCCCAGGGAAGTGAATATTTGTCCAGAACTTGAAGGATTCTACAGATGCCAGAGATGCCTACCGTGCAAAACAAATAAACCCCAGCCTCGGAGAAAAACAACATTCAAGTCCCATGTACCACTGGCGGGGGGGCAACAAAAAGATCCAGGTCTCACAAAATGAGACCCATTGGATACACAGGTTGGGGTCTCTAGCCCCTAGAGGCCTCAACCTGGATATTGATTTGAACTGCTTTATTTCTAATTTAAAAAAAAATTTTGATCACAAGTCACTTCTCTTTGCTGGCCTGCACAGGGTCCTGACTTTATTCATTCATCTATTTCTCCTACTAACGTGGAGGTTTCTTGGACACCAACTATTGGTGGAGGTTCACCAACTGAGTCACATAGGTTTAATAACCACTACACCCACACCTTATTGAATATTAATCATTATAGCGGCGCCATCGCCCCACTGTTTATTTACAAAAGCATAGGTGTTTCACTCACAAAGATTGGCCTAATCTCATTCAAAGGGTCAACTGCATAGAGGCACACATGGCCAGATTCACAGTCAGCGGGGTAAATTTGTGCGGGTGTAACATATCCGCTCTACGCTACGCCTCTGCAACCCAGACGGGCAAGCGCTGTATTCTCAAAGCACTAGCTCCGTAAGTTGCGGCAGCGTAGCGCAAATCGGCTGGCGCAAATTTGGATCAGGGGGTGTGTTTTTTTTGTAAACACGCACGCATGCGCAGTCCGTGGAATTTCCCAGTGTGCATTGCTCCAAAGTACGCCGCAAGGACGCCATTGGTTTCGACGTGAACGTAAATGACGTCCAGCCCCATTCACGGACGACTTACGCAAACTACGTAACTTTTTCTAATTTTGACACAGGAACGACAGCCATACTTAACATTGGTACGCCACACTTATGCCTCATATAGCAGGGGCAACTATATGCCTGGAAAACCATAACTTAACTTTAATGTGTCGCCCGGGCGTACGTTCTGGATTTCGCATATCTAGCTAATTTGCAAACTCAACGTCGAATTCTACGGAAGCGCCACCTAGTGGTCAGAAAAAAATATGCAGTTACGATCCGACGGTGTAAGAGACCTACGCCTGACGGATCTAATGGATATCTATGCGTAACCGATTCTAAGAATCAGGCGCATAGATACGACGGCTCGGATTAGGACCCACGGCTGCGCACCTGTCGGTGCGCCGTCGCAAGTCCCTTCCGAATTTCTGCCCACTGTCTTCAAGATTCCAAACAGAATCATTATCCGCACTGACACGCTGCTGCAATTTCATTCTATATATATCTACATTATTCAAAATCAGTCTCATAAACACATTCGCATAGACAAAAAGACAAAGTTAAGTTCTGAAAAGTTAGTTTGTTGTTAGGCATTCAGACAGGTTAAAACAAAAAAACTCTTAACCCAGCTCTGTCTACCATACCAGAAATCATATTCATCCAAACTTTAAACTCTCCTTTCACACGGGGGACCATTTGTCATAGAAAGATTATTAACGCACGTACATAATTAAAAATCAGCGATTCATCGAAATATTAATATCGCACGTAAATAATTAAAATAAGCAATGATAACCTTTTTGGCTATATAAAAATTAAAAACAAAGAATAGGGCTGCGAAAAAGAGAAAAATATTACATTTATTGATACAGAGAAGAAACTGGTATTACTACAATATTTACAAAAGGAGACATAAGTGTAGCGCTTAAAATGATATAGTGAGTATCAAAATACCATATTGTGTGTAATAAAATAAAACACATAAAACATTAATAAATGTTAAACACAAATCATAAACATGTGTAAGTCCCTTTAGGTGAAGAGAATGGTGCCAACCTGGCAAATAGTCTGATACACCTAATGTGATATCAAGTGTAGTACAAAGTCCAACAAAACTCAGTGTTATGATGATTGGATATGTATAACGAAATTCATCATCATCCACACATCCTTCAAGTGAGTGAATAAATGAAAAATACGTGACTTCTATATCGTGACAGTCCCACCACCGATAGAAGTGCAGGCTTACCGGAACTTATTGACCACTGATGGCGTATGCCAAAAGAGGTCGATCAAGGCTTTATATGACAGATGTCAAAAAACGATCCTTGGCAGGAAGCATAGGCCCAATTGGTTGATGTATCTTTGGATGGAATGGGTCCCCAGGAACGAACTGGAAGCTGTACTGGTGGCAAAAAACAAAAGAACAAAAGCTGGACAGCCGCACTCCAAAATTTTCTTTAAAAGAGATGTCTTTATTTTCAACTGTACATAGTCACTGCAAGCCCACAAAAATCAGTATGGCCAACGTTTCGCACTGGCGCCCGTGCGAAACGTTGGCCATACTGATTTTTGTGGGCTTGCAGTGACTGTATGCACAGTTGAAAATAAAGACATCTCTTTTAAAGAAAATTTTGGAGTGCGGCTGTCCAGCTTTTGTTGTTTTGTTTTTTGCCATTACCGCATTGCCAGCACCCTGGTGGTTCAACAACCCCTGATCATCACGAGGCTCACCTGGAGCGGTGAGAATTCTGTCTGGGAAGCTGTACTGGTGTTGGACTCCCGAGACCAATTAGCTCAGTATAATAATGGTGCGTAAAGAAAAGAAAAAAGGGGTGGCCACATAGCGTAACTCCGTATGGTAAAAAAATACGTATTTATTCACAGCTGGCAAACTTACATTTGGCTGGAAGTAAAGAGCTCTTGCATGCAAATGGGGCGACAGTGGAGTCCTCCCGACGCGTTTCGTGGTCAAAAGCACATCGTCTGGGGTATCTCTCCACTGCAGCCCACTCCAATATATATATAATCCATGTATCCATAACCAATCAAATGAAGATCTGACTCACCCTCAACAATCAGCAATCACAAACAGCACTTCATCTATCCAAGATGGCGCTGCACTCCAAGCCTCTATGTGAAACATAAACCTCACAGCAAAAAACGGAAGTAAATGTGATGTATACTGTGCTAGCTGATGTGATAGAATCATCAGGAGAGGAGACACGAAAATAATAACTACAATAAAATAAAATAAAGTAAACCGACCATTAGAATCCATGAGGTGTGTAGTGTGACTATAAAATATGATATAAGATTACAGAGCGCCGCGATCAGTGGCTGAAAATGCGCGTGCGCAGTAACCAAGCCTCGTTTCCATGACAAAACAAGATAGTCCTGCCCTGTTTGTAAATCTTAGCTGACAGTGTGCTACCGCGCGTGCGCGGTAACCAAGCCTCGCTTAGAAGGCTACATTGTGGTGGAATCATGGACGCTCCACAACCAAGGAGCGCCCGCATGCGGGCCAAGCCTCTCTCTGGAGAAATATGGACATTAGATAGCAAAAGCGCGCGTGCGTGTAAGCCAAGCCTTGTTATGAGAGAGACCACGCTTGTTTGGACCCAAGGGGCTCCCATAAACAGGAGACACATGTCCAATCACGATAGACACTGGAACACATATCCAATCGCGATGGACCATGGGGCTAGCCAAAAAACTACCAAAGAAATTATATATTATAATTGTGGAGCCAGCAAAAAAGAAAAAAAAGAAAGGAAAGTACCTTAATAGCACCGCTTGTAAAACATGGATATATGGACCGGTCGTAAAAATTGAATAAAAATCAATATAAAAATGTCAAATCTGAACCGGAAAAATATTTATTAACATTGACCCCGGATCAGAAACAATAGACATAAATAATATAAGACCTATGTTTATTGTATTAAAATGAACTGTAACAATTGCGTCGTTGTATGAAGAAGTACGCATAAATGTCGCAAACTGACAAATCTAATGCGATAAAATCGCAAATATAAAATGACATAAAATGTAATGTGCCCATACGCCCTCATATAACCAAAGTACTGCCTCATGTTTGATGTGAGTCAGATCGCCACATGTATTGACCTACATAGCATCAATAGTTGTAAAAGTAACAAAATATGAGATAAAACATTAAGCGCATGTATGGTCATTAAACACAATGTATTGAATTTCCAAAGACCCAGAATATGCAGAAACAATATAAAATAAAAATAAAAAACAGCAGAACACTCATGACATATTAATGAAAGAATTCCGACGAAGTCTAAGGAATTGGCTGCGAGGGACCGACCGGAGCCAAGATGGGTGATGGCAACTCCCCGTAGGGATATAACCGTTACGGTCGGTCGGTTTGAAGTAAGTTTGAAAGTGAAACTTCTTATCAACTATGGTTATCTCCAAATCCAAGAAATGAATCTTGGTTGGACTAAACTCGTATGTTAGAGAGATACCCCTATCATTACTGTTTAAAGAGTCAAAGAATGACTTTACTGACTCAGGGCTACCATTCCATAGGAGGAGGATGTCGTCTATATATCTAGCCCATAAGCCCAACGACGGGACTGTCTGGGCATAGACGACATCCTCCTACAATATTTACAAGCATAACATAACCTATAACACCTTTAAAACCAAGATGATATCCAAGGCACACAATTATACAAACAGTAAGACGGCTAAACTGGATACATCAGTAAGAAATGACAAGTCATAGGAAAGGAAAAGTTACAGAGATTAATCTTAGGAAGAGAGAGATAGAGAGGGGGAGAGAGAGAGAGAGGGGCATAGAGATAGATAGATAGATAGATAGATAGATAGATAGATAGATAGATAGATAGATAGATAGATAGATAGAGAGGGAGAGGGGGAATGAGAGAGAGGGAGAGGGGGAAGGAGAGAGGATACATCACCAGTCTGTTAGGTCCACATGTTCAGGGCAAGAGAGAGAAAATCTTTCTGCCTGACTGATTTATACCCCCTCCCCCCTTGGTCTCCAGGCTTCAAAATCCTTATTGGTTGAATCTCAAGCCTTAAAGCAATGTATCTAGTATGAAAAAAACTCTCTTTGATGTGTCAAGCCAACCTTTGATGTGTAGTCACACCAGTTATGCAAAGGGCCCCTGTCCAGCTGTCCAGCTTCAAAAGGACACTTTGGCTACTGTAGAAGTCATTTTTTACAGCTCAGCTGAGTGCTTAGTTTCACAAAATTGAACCAGTCTGGCAAAACATATTATACATTATCTTTACACTGGTTCCCCTGGTATAAATATGACATTCAAACTTTCCACCACACAACCCCCATATTATCACAATTAAGCTGGACTTTCAAATTGCGACACTCCTCACCCCACAATTCCATCGCCAAGACCACTGGAAACAGTTCCGGTAGTACTAGGTTCCGTAGGAAACCTGCCTCCTTCCACGAATCAGGCCAAGGTTCAGCACTCCACCGACCCACTGACGGGTCCTTCCATCCAGACTGACCTCCCGTTAAACGTTTCCAAAAAACGTGTGCCACACCCTTAGGTCCTCTTTCAGTTCCTTGGTCAATCTAATAAAGTGCTTCGGGGATTTTGCTCCCGCGGTGGCCACCGACAGCCGTCGTCAAAACACCTGTCCCATGGGGATGATCCGACACGCAAAATTGAACTTACCCAGTAACGATTGTAGTTCCCTTAACGTGACCTTGTTGCGCCCCAGGAAATCCTGTATCTCAGGCCTGAGATTCTCCACCTTATCCGGTGGCAGACGGCACTCCATTTTTTGGGAATCAATCACTATCCCCAGAAAACTGAGCTCCGTAGTAGGGCCCTCCGTCTTGTGCGCTGCCAGGGGGACCCCAAATCGTCCCGCAATGTCGCCAAGAGAATCGCACACACCTTGGAGGACGGGGGGCCACGCACAAGAAGTCATCCAAGTAGTGGACATTGGAGTCCACCCTAGACACATCCCGGACTACCCATTCCAGAAAGGAGCTGAGCGTCTCAAAAAACGCACATGAAATGGAGCAGCCCATGGGCAGACACCGATCCACATAAAATTCCTCCTGCCACCGGCAGCCCAACAGGTGAAAGCTGTCTGGGTGTACCTGCAGCAATCGGAAAGCAGCTTCGATGTCCGATTTTGCCATTAGCGCCCCCTTTCCATACCGCCGCACCCAGCTCACCGCTGCGTCGAACGACGTGTATGATACTGTACATGCCTCCGGATCGATGGCATCGTTCACCAACCCCCCTTTTGGAAAGTAGAGGTGGTGAATGAGGCGGAATTTTTTTGGTTTTTGAGAAACCACCAAATCCTGTAGTGGCCGCTCCCGAAACGGTCCCCCCATCCGCCCCAACATCACCTCCTTTTCCAATTTTTCCGTAACCACCTCCGGGTGTTCCAAGGCGGAACGCAAGTTCCGTGCCAATGGGGGAATTTCCGTTAATGCACACGGTATGCGAAACCCCTCTGCAAAACGCAAAGCCAGCAAACGCGCGGCCGCGACGTCCGGATACCTATCTAGAAAAGATTGCATCCTTTCCACTTTCACTGGCGTCTCCCCCCTTATTCGCAAAGTCTTCTCTCCGGTTGCCTTTTTTAAAGCACTTGGATAGGGGGTGATTGCCCCCGCAACCCGAGCACTCATGCTTGAAACGACAGGACCCTCCAAACTTGCAGGATCCCTCATTAAATTGCCAGCAGACCCCCCACTTTTTTCCCGGCCGACGGTCCCGAGGCTGCGGCCCCCCGGCCCCCCCTGAAGAAACTGGTTAGTCGCCCGCGGCGAAGACATAAGTCGCATCCACAGGGTAATGTCTTTGTGGTCCCACCTAATGGAAGGCCGCACAGCCATACGCTGCCGGAATTGCTCATCGTAGCGCAACCAACCTGTACCCCCATACACCCGATGCGCCTCCCCGATCGCATCCATGTAGCAAAACAACGCTGAGCAGTGTTCTGGCTTCTTATCGCCAATGACACTAGCCAGAATTGCGAATGCTTGCAGCCAATTACCAAAAGTACGAGGGATGAGGCGATAACGCCGCTTCTCCTCGTCTTCTTTCTTAGAATCGTCGGGCTTGACCCTATCTAAGTAAAATTTTTCAAGTGGAAGTAAGGAAAAAATCTCCACATACTCACCTTTAATGATTTTGTCCCTCACCTCCTGCTTCAGATGCGCACCTAGGGGTCCCTCAAAACCTACATAGACCTCACATTTAGCTGCACCTGCAATTCTAACGATATCAGATCTGGTAGCTGCTGTTTTTTCCTTACTAGTGTCCCCCGCCGCGATGACTGCCGGAACAGCCGCTGGCCCACTGACGAGGGGGTCGACCACCACCGCCGCAGGAGCAGCCGCTGCCCCCCACTTGCACCAGCCCCCCCACCCATGGGGCCACCTGCGGCGGCACTGCAGGACCCCCAGCAAAACGCTGCAACAGGTCCCGCTGCCCCCCCAGCAGGTCCTGCATCTGACCCAGTGCCCCCGGCGCGGCGGGTAAACTCCCCGCAGGCCCGGGTGCCACCGGCCCCTGTGCTACCACACCGGCACCCCCCAAGTTAGCACCCCCTAGCCCAACCCCCAACAGGCTACACAGTGCATTTGACAAATCCATAGTAGGTAAAGAGGTTGCCTTACCTGGCTGCTTGGGAACCGCACCACCAGCCATCACCTCTACATCCACCGCTGGTTGTCGTAGGCCGTCCTCCTCCTCCTCAGACACTTCACCCTCCAAACGGTCCTCCGCTGCTCCGCTCGGCACTTGTAGCCCCCCAGGCGAGGATGACCTGGAGGCCGCAGACCCCAGGGCACGCCCGGGTCGCCCCTCTGTTGCTGTGTTGCCACCTCGGCCCCCCCGCACTGAGCTGTCCTGAGGCCTAGCCGACTGCCAATCCTCCCCACTGTTTTGGGCCTGCCGCCCCTGACCCCCCTATACAGCTGCCGCGCGGATATGGACGGCCCGCTGCTACTGGATCCGCTGTTCCCCCGCCGGGCCTCTCCCCTGGGACCCACACTGGTGCTGGGTGTACCTGGCCTCTGCTCCGTTCCCTGTCTCCCAGGCGACGGCCGGGCGCCATCACAGCTGTAGGCTCCGCCTCCCGAGCTCCTCCGTCCCCGAGGGCACCGTCCGGGATCCCCCCAGCCGACTGCTGTAACCGATTCGCTGGTGGGGGCGACAAGTCAGCTATAGGGCTCCGCGCTGTCCTTTGGGTTCGCCCGGAAAGGTCCGGCGAGTAGCGCACCGGCGGCCGCGACCGCTGAGTGCGCGGCGCGGTCTCCTCCGACCCCCCCGCTTGGTCCTTTACTAATCCCCCTATGTGGGCTTCCAGCCATTCCGGTCCCCGCTCCGCCGCCTTGGCCCTCAACCTGGCGAGAATCCTGTCCACGTGTGCCATCTTCCCGCCGTGTGCTGTTGGAAGGAGCAGAGCTAAAATCTGTCTCCTTTCCCTGTCCTCTCTCACGCTGCCAAAATCTGCCTCCTTCCCCTGTCCTCTCTCACGCTGCAGTGACCCAGGCTCCGCCCCTCCCTTAAATAAACTTCCCCCAGCCCGGGAAAAAGAACCCAGCAGCACCACCCCTTTTTACAGAGCAACTTCTTAACCCCTTGGGTCCCCAAACACTATGTTCATGCCAGCCCTACGTTATTTCTTTTTGACTTTTCTTTCTATACTCATCCTTATCTTTCAACTGATTTTGTTTAGGACCTGTGCTAAATGCAGCATATGGGCTCTTCTCGTTCACCCCCATAGGTGCTTTTTGCACTTTTGAACCCTGTAAGTGGACTCCGTATTCATTAAAAAGGAGAGATAAGTTGCGCTGATGTAGTGAGAATTGAAAAATGATATTCAATATTGTTAAGACCAGACAATGAAAAGTCCATAAAAAGTCCTCAAAATTGCATGGAATATATATCATGAGAAAGTAAACAATGCAGTGAAGCCAAACGTAACCACCACCGATAAAATTAATTAGGATGTGTGCTTACCAGAAGGCAAGCAAATTGAGCTTGCGGCTGAACCCCAGACAGGGCCTTTAACAGGAAACTGCTGTCACCATCAGGGATGAGAATCCTCGCAAACGATGAAGTGGTATGGAAATTCCAAGGAGAAAAAACTCACATAGTGATGTACCGAATAAACTGAGAATTAACCATATGATAGCACACTGGAAGGAGAGAACCACCACCGATAGGGAACACCTTACAAATTATGCGCTTACCAGACAGATAAATCCGTATTCATTAACCGCTTATATGTATATTAACCATTTTTTTATTTTGGAACATCATACTCATAAGGTGTTATGTGTTCCCTATAGCTGGTTCTCCTTCTCCCCTTCTGTGGATGGGCTCTTGAGCTCTGCACGCAGCACGGATCAGGCTAGGGCTCCGCTCCACACCACGTTCCATTGTGTGGTTGTGGCTTCATGTTGTTTAGCCAACATTGGCAGGATCAGGGATTTATTCTCCTGTTTCCCTTCTCATTCCCCCCTCCCCTCCATCCTGTGTCAGCATACTTCCCACACGCATTGGCAAAATGAATTGTATCAATTAATAATTATATTGATTTTGTATATGATTATGTGTAATATGTATTTCCTTATCACCAATAGAGTTGGCTAGTTTCTGATCTCAACTACACCCCCGAGAAAGCCATAAATAGGCTAAATATATTGGGCAGTACCATCTGAGTTGTGATCCTCTTCCATAGTCTGCTATCTGTATACAAACCGGATCTTTTAACAACCCGGAAAATGCATGTCTAATCATATGTGTTTTTAACAAACCATTTGGTTCTGTATTATGTATTTTGATACACTTTTAATAAATTATAAAAAATATTTTTGTTATATTGTTTCATATATTGCACCGCTACAGTCCCACTGTTGTCTATATCTTTCCATCCATTATTATTTGGGATGAGGTGCGTCACTGTATAAAATTATAATCTAGGCCAATTGGACTCTATCCACCATTCCCATGGGGATGTCCTCCCCATGTTGAGGGCATGTGGTCTGGTTTAGGAGAGGGGGGGCGCACTCTGTCCCCCCTCTTCTCTGCGGCCGGCCAGGTTAACGTGCTTGGATAAGGGTCTGGTGTGGATTTTTTGGGGAACTCCAGGCCATTTTTTTTCAATTTGGGGTGGAGTTCCCCTTAAAATCCACACCAGACCTGAAGGGCCTGGTATGGATATTTGGGGGGAACCCCCACGTCATTTTTTTTTACGGTGGGGTTCCCCTTAATATCCATACCAGACCTGAAGGGCCTGGTAATTGAATTCGGGGGGACCCCCACGCATTTTTTTTTTAATGAGCAATGACTGTATTCTTTTAAATTACTTTTTTTTCACTTCAGAAATGACATCTTGTACGGGGTCAGTTCTATGAACGGGAAACATGCACTACTTCACAGGCATGTTATACCCCCCCTCCCCCCCTGTATGAAATTTAAAGGAATATTTCACTTTTATTGTTTCACTTTAACCACTTCCATACCGCGCCTATTCTGGCACTTCTCTCCTTCATGTAAAAATTATATTTAGTTCCTGGGAAATTACTCAGGACCCCCAAACATTATATATATTTTTTTAGCAGACACCTTAGGGAATAAAGTGGCGGTCATTTTTTATTTTATTTCCAACGGTATTTGCGCAATAATTTTTCAAACGCCTTTTTTTTTGGCCACAAAAAAAAACGGTTTCATGAATTTAAAAATAACAAAGCAGTAAAGTTAGCCCAATTTTTAGGGATAATGTGAAAGATGATGTTACATCAAGTAAATAGATACCTAACTTGTCATGCTTTAATATTGCGCACACTCATGGAATGGCGCTAAACTTCGGGACTTAACAATCTCCATAGGCGACGCTTGAATTTTTTTTACAGGTTACCAGTTCAGAGTTATAGAGGAGGTCTAGTGCTAAAATTATTTCTCTCGCTCTAACGCACACGTCAATACCTCACATGTGTGGTTTGAATGGTGTTTACATATGTGGGCGGGACTTACATGCGTGTTCACTTCTAAATGCGATCTACTAGGGACAGGGGCGTTTAAATTTTTTTGGGTTCGTTATTTATTTATTTTTGTACGTAATATTTTTATTTTTGCACTTTTTTGTCCCATTTTTTTTGGATCACTTTTATTCCTATTACAAGGAATGTAAACATCCCTTGTAATAGGACTAGTGTGTGACAGGTCATCTTTATGGAGAGAGGCGGGGTCAATAAGACCCCACATCTGTTCTCCAGGCTGGAAAGCATCAGATGGAAAAAAAACACTGATCTCATCCTTTCAGCCGCGATCAAGTTCATTCAGCACAGTGGTGTAGTGGATAGTGCTTTCACCTAGCAGCAAAAAGGGTCGCTGGTTCGAATCCCGCCCATGACACCATCTGCCTGGAGTTTGCATGTTCTCCCTGTGCCTGCGTGAGTTTCCTCCCACAATCTAAAAACATGCTGTAAATCGGATCCTGTCTAAATAAGCCCTAATATGCAGTAGTATATTTAGGTTTTGTGCTGCCCTAGGCCTGACTAAACTTCTGGACCTCCTAATAAGAAAAATAACCCACACTTCCTGTCAAGGCCACAATTTTCTGAATTTGCAAATACGTATCATCTGCTCATTTTTTGGGGATGTCTGCACCCCTGATAGGGTGACTTTGCACCAGACGTGTGCAGGTCAGCTGGAGAGCAGCTTTAGCAGCACCCTTACGGACGAGCTGAGCAACCACACTTTCAGGACAAGACTTCTGTATGCCAACATGCCAGGGGCAGGCATGGTCATAGCACAACTAGTGTGCGCCCAGGCGCTTAGAAGGAGAAGGAGAAGGAGGAGGGCACAGGAGCGGATTTACCGAACACCAGTAAACATCTTTGCCATCGGTGAATCAGAGGTGTATCGCCTCTTCAGATTCAACACTGAAGCCATCCTGGAAATAACCAGAATCCTGCATGATGACATCACCAGCCCAACACACCGCTCCCATGCAGTGCAGCCACTGATCAAGGTCCTGGCAACACTGCATTTCCTCGCCACTGGATCTTTTCAGCGGACAAGTGGATCAGTGGCTGGGATGTCACAAACCAGCATGAGCAGATGTGTGCACCAGGTTGTCCCCGCAATCCTCAGACGCATGTCCCATCACATTGTCAGACCCACCCAGGAGCATCAGCGGAATAAGGCAAGGGTGGATTTTGTCAGAATTGCAGGATTCCCACGCACCGTGGGGGCCATTGATTGCACACATGTGGCAATACAGCCCCCCCGTGAGACAGAGCACATATACCGCAATCGCAAGCATTGGCATTCAATCAATGTCCAGGTGATAGTCGATGCCCAAGGCCTCATATGGCACATCCGTGCCAAACACCCAGGGTCCTGCCATGACAGCTACGTATACCGCCAAAGCGACATCCCAACAGAATTCGAACAGAACGTGTATGGGGACAGCTGGCTGGTTGGTGAGTGACATGGGTGTCAGGCATGTCTGTCCCCCCCCATGATGCAGACATCACGAGGGGCACATGCATGACTAACATCCTCCTGTCTTTTCCCTTCCAGGTGACTCTGCATATGCACTTGGACCCCATCTCATGACTCCATTCCGGAACCCCCAAACCCCAGGAGAGGAAAGATACAATGCTGCACACATAAGTACCCGTGCAGTGGTGGAACGCACATTTGGCCTCCTGAAGTCCCGTTTCCGATGCCTGGATAAGTCTGGGGGTACCCTGTTGTATTCCCCAAACTTTGTGTGCCAGATCATCGGTGCATGTTGCATTCTGCACAACTTCGCCATGAGAAGGGGCCTGCAGATTGAGCTACGTGATGACCTCACCCCCCAACCACACAATCCCCCCCTGACCGAGATTACCCCGTCTGCTGAGGGAACAGCAATCAGGAGATGCCTCGTTGAACGTCTCTTTGAACGTTAAACACACACATGAATCATGGCACAAGTATAATGCATACATGCACACCACTGTGGTCCCTAGCACACACACCCCACATCCTCATCGAATTGGATTAGACCCAAGTAAACCACATGGTATTAGGGAGCAGCAACGCCACGCCAAGGCTCCAATTATGTCACTGTACATTCATACACCTTTCACATGGCAGAGGGTGACACCCCTTTGCTGGCAGGAGTGTCACCCCCCCCCCATTCACACACCAGTCACACTATTCTGCACGCCTCACCGTGTGCATTTTGAAACAAATATAATAAAACACTCTTTACCAGAGCACCAAAAAAAAAAACTCTTTACCAGAGCAATAAAAAAAAAACTCTTTACCAGAGGAATAAAAAAAAAAAAACTCTTTACCAGAGGAATAAAAAAAAAAAAAACTCTTCACCAGAGCAATAAAAAATAAATAAAACTCTTTACCAGAGCAATAAAAAATAAAAATAAACTCTTTACCAGAGCAATAAAAATAAAACTCTTTACCAGAGCAATAAAAATAAAACTCTTTACCAGAGCAATAAAAAAAAAAAAAAACTCTTTACCAGAGCAATAAAAAAAATAAAAATAAACTCTTTACCAGAGCAATAAAATAAATAAATAAAACTCTTTACCAGAGCAATAAAAAAAAAAACGAATTGCCCTGGCTGCTGCCACGGCCACGGCTCCTCAACTGCCTGGTTGAGGGGGGGTGCATCAGGCAGAGGAGCATCCACTGGGGCTGGAGGCCTGCCCTCTAATGCCACTGCTATCCTCCTCAGGAGGTTATTGGTCTCTGTCTGTACTCCGACAATGGCAGCTGTGTGGCCCTGGACGGACTAATTTAGGGTCCGCACCTCTTCCACAAGGCTTGCCGTGGTGTTTTGTAGATCCCGCAAACATGATATTGTTGCAGTGGTGTTGCCTGCAACGTCCTGCAGAACATCGGTGACATGTCCCCTCTCCCCAAGGCTGTCAGCCACTCGACTGATGTCCTGGGCCATCGCACCCATAAGGCGGGTCTGGTTGTCCTGCGCAGTGGTCAGGGTCACAGGCAGCAAATCGGAAACCCCACTGCTTTTCCTCGTTGCCTTCCTGGGCCCACGAGAGGCTTCAGGCCTGGCATAGGGGGAGGGATTAGATGGAGGGGGTGGGTTGGGGATGGAGACAGAGGGAGTGGGTGGGTTGGAGATAGAGTCAGAGGAAATTGTGGATCGTGGGCTTGATGTCCGGGATGGACCAGCCAAGGTCGACAATTCCTCAAGGAAGAGTGTCAGTGACAACTCCTCCCCCAAATGCTCGGCATCCTGAAGAACCTCCTCAATGGAGGTGTGGGCACCACTCTCCTCCACCAATGTCGCTTGCCTTCCCTGGGGGTCAGGGGCATCTTCATCAGATGAAGAGGGTGTGTGATGGGCAGGGGCATCATCATCAGGGGATGGTGTTGGACGGGCAGGAGCATCATCATCAGGGGATGGTGTTGGAGGGGCAGGGGCATCAGCATCAGGGGATGGTGTGGGACGGGCAGGGGCACGAGACAGCCCAGCTACATCCTGGACATCTGTGGATGACACAAAACATTCACATGTTGGTGGACCCACACACTTGTCACATATTCCCTTCCCCCCTCACATGCTACACACCAGATAGTAGAAATAAGCACTTACCTGTCCTCAAGGGCGGGTGAACAGAATCATAGCCCGGCATTCCCTCAACTTGCACCCTGGTAAGGCACCGGGCAACAACCTCCTCATCAGGTGTCAGACAGACCCTTGAGGCAGGTCCCCCACCAGTGCTCCTGACATGCCTCGCCATGAGGGCCATCTTGTCCTTGACCCTCCGGCGAAGATCATTGATCTTTTTGGCTATGTCTTTGGGCCTCCTTGCCTCATTGCCCACAGCATTCACTTCATCCGCGATCCTCTGCAGGATCTCGTTCCTTTTCCCCTTACTTGTGTTTTTGCTGCGGGACCCATGGAGGCGGTCATAGTGCCTCTCCATGCCAGCAAGAATGATGGCCCTCTCATCTGCAGAGAATTTTTTTTTCCTGCTCCTTGAACGCTCAGCAGACATTTCTCAAAGCACAGCAAAAGTTAGATCACCAAACCAAAACTAACAGGTGTACTTTTGCACTCGATGGGCGCATGTCTGGGCGTATTTATGCACTGGGCGTAATCAATTGGTCGGCGCAACTCACCAATCACGTTGTGCGCATGCGCATAGGGGCGGGGGACACACGATAACGTGACGGCGCATGCGCCGTCCGTTCAGACCTTCATTTGCATGAGGTCACGGTTCATTTAAATGTATCACGCCCACTTCCTTCCTACTTTCACTTACGCCCACATACGCCCACAAATTTGCGCTGCGCCGGCGCAAAAATTAACGCTTCTGATTCGAGAATACGGAGCTTGCCTCTCTAAGTTACGACGGCGTAGCGCATCCAAGATGCGCTACACCCGCATAAAGATGCGCCGATGTACGAGAATCTGGCCCTAAATGTCTTTATCACATAGACTATATAGCCCTGTTGAAATCAGCAGCGACAGCTTTGAATTTAGTAAACTGCCATGTCTCCCCTTGTTTTCTTCCTGGATCGCTTCCCCGCCTCAAACGGATCTATTACTACTCTGAACTTTTTTAAAAGGATTTGAGTAAAGAACCTCTACCAAGGAGTATTTCGTTTACTCCCACGACAGGACTCAATTTACTTTTTCACAATCAATTACCTATCTCCCTTCCTGGTGACAATTACTGACCGCACAGTGTGTATATATACGTATGACCACTGGGGGTCAGTATACCGTCCGAGATGAAGCTACGCTATCTGCCAAGCAAAACGTGTTGACGTCACCACCCGGCCTCGTCACGTGACGTCCTCTGTGTGTAAGAGGAACGCCGAGGAACGACAAAGTCAAACGCCGGGCTTTCAGGATTCGAACCAACGCCGAAAAAGCCGCTCAGGTGCCAGTGTATGGTGTGCTCTAACATCCACCATACGGACGCCATAACAGGCCATCCATCCCCAATTGTGGATCCTCTGAACTTGGTGACTGATTGGACAAACATAGGAATCCACCTATCGTCATGTCCATTAAGATGACAGGAATTCAACTACAAGCAAGTTGTTGGTAATGTACATACAATATTGGCTAAAGTTTGCAGCCTGTTGTTACCTGTGCTTTAAGGATGCTTAACCATTTGTAGTCAGACTCATACCAAGCGCCAGCACATAACTAAAATATCTCCATTGGTTTTGTACATATTTACCAAACAAACTCTGTACTAACATAGGCAACTTCCTATGCTATAGCAACACAAGTTGTTTCATGCCAATCAGCTCACATTGCTCCTTGCTAATTAATTCATCTATATTGGATCCAGCATAATTGCTCCAATCAGCATCTCCTCAAATAGCCCCACATAGGACTTCATATCCTCAAGTGGCTCCACCATCATCATTTTCCTCCTTTTGGAAATACATACATTTTTTACAGCTCAATTGCCATTTTTTTTCACATTCAGTGTTCATGATCGATCGATTTTGAATCTAGACACCGCTGTAATACTTTATTGCCACTTGCCATTCCTCATACCGTTCCTTCCCCCTCCATCCCTCACACACTGTATTCAGCCCTCCTTAACCAGCATCTATTAAATAGCCATTATTTCAATATCATGCAGGACTGTTGGTGCTGCGTCCGGACTTGTGCCCTGAGTTTTTTTTTTGTTTTTGTCTAATTGTTTGTCCTGCTTGTCATGTTATATGTCCTTTCAGTGATAATTAGATTATTGAATATAATTGTCCAACTCCTCTTACAAGTTCACTTGATCACTGTACTGTTTTACATATATGTTCTTGATATTAATATAAATTAATAAATCATTTTGTATATTTATACCACTTGAACATCCTTTGACCAATTATTCCCTGTTGCTAATAGTAACCTCTTCTGGCCTGTTCTTGGCCACCCTCCCTCTCTCTCCCAGCCCCACACTTTAAGCTATGTAGTTTGGTTACAGCAACAGAACCTATGCAGGCGTACCCCTCATGTGGGGTAACACACCTAATATTTATCATATTCAAGGTCATCTTGCGCATTTCCCTGTCCCCAATTTTCCCACATATTTCAATTGTATTTTTTGATCTCTATGGTCTTTTCTAGCAAGCTTTTCTCCTAAATACAGTCTTGATCAAGTATAGATCATATTATACCATTCCATTATCCTGGGAATGGCCTTTGTTTTAGGCAAGGATATTGACCAGGAAATAAAAATCTCTTTTCAGAGCAATACCCCACATACTCTCGATCAAGATAACAAGATAAAAAATACATTTAAGGAACACAAAAAACTACTGATAAGACACCTCAACAGGAAATGGGATGTCTCATCATTAGAAACCTACATCTCACAACGATCATATCAAGAGGTCTGCGAGATAGAATTATACCGGCTGAGCATTTACACACTGATGCTTTTCTACCCAAATGGAAGGAACTTTGTATCAATCATGGCCTAGCCGTAATGGGATTAATTGTTGATGAAGAAAAACAACAATTGATTGTCACGGAAGCATGAATCAGACGTACAACAACAGATAAATGAAATAGGAAGGCTTTATTAAAAACCAAACAGCAAGGTTAAAGTCCAAGCGGATGATCAAACAGTAAGCAGAGTCTTCCACCGGAGCCAGGGATCAGGAGCCAGAAGGATAGTCCGAACAAAGCCAGGGATCAGGAGCCAGAAGGGTAGTCCGAACGAAGCCAGGGATCGGAAGCCAGAAGGATAGTCCGTGGAAGCCGGGTCGGTAACCAAAAGCAGCAGCACAATTTCAGGAGCATGTGTATACAAGAGGACCAAGCAGGGAAATGAAGCAACAGACCTCCTATATATATGCAAGGCATCCAGCTCCTCCCAGTGGGAAGGAGGAGCCGCAGGGTGTGGTAAGTTATAAGAAGCCCAGGAACCAATATGGCCGCCAGCACATGTCAGATGAAAGAAGCCTGCAGAGAGGTAAGACCATGACAGTACCTCCCCCTCAAGGGCCCCTCCTCCGCGGCGCAAAAAACGGTTTCTGGGGGAAGCGCGCGTGGAAGGCTCGGAGCAAGACAGGAGCATGGATATCTGCGGAGGGAACCCAGGAACGTTCCTCTGGACCATAACCACGCCAGTGGACCAAAAACTGCACCCGACCGCGGACCAAGCGTGAGTCCAGGATATCGCTCACCTCATATTCTTCATGATCGCCCACCTGGACCGGACAAGGCCGAGGAACCGAGGAGGTGAAGCGATTGCACACCAGTGGTTTCAACAGGGAAACGTGAAACACATTGGAGACCCGCATGCCAGGTGGGAGCGCAAGGGCATAGGCAACCAGGTTTACCCTGCGAAGCACTCGGAAGGGGCCAACAAAGCGAGGAGCCAGCTTAGGAGTGGGCACTCGAAGGTTGAGGTTGCGAGTGGACAACCATACGCGGTCTCCGACCTGGTAGGAAGGAGCAGGCGCCCGTCTGCGATCAGCCTGGAGTTTCTGGCGCTGCGCAGAGACCTCAAGGGACCTCTGGATCTGTACCCAAGAAGCACGTAGAGCGGAAAGGTGATCCTCCACAGCCGGAATATCCTGGGGAGAGAATGACTCCGGTAACACGGCAGGTTGGAACCCATAATTGGCCATGAAGGGAGACGTCCCAGAGGAAGAGTTCACCGCCGTGTTCCTGGCAAACTCAGCCCATGGCAGAAGGTCAACCCAATTGTCTTGATGATCGGAGACATAGCAACGAAGAAATTGCTCCAGGGCCTGATTGGACCGTTCTGTGGCCCCATTGGACTGAGGGTGGTAGGCCGAGGAGAAGGAGAGTCGAATCCCCAACTGGGAGCAAAAGGCGCGCCAGAACCTGGACACAAACTGACTTCCCTGATCCGACACTATCTCCTTGGGCAAACCGTGCAACAGGAAGACCTCCCTGGCGAAAACCGTGGCCAACTCTTGTGCAGAGGGTAATTTCTTGAGAGGAACACAGTGGCACATTTTGGAAAACCGATCCACAATCATGAGAATGGCCGTATGGCCTCGGGATGCAGGAAGGTCCACAATGAAGTCCATCCCAAGGTGTGACCATGGGCGCTCCCCAGAGGCAATGGGTTGTAGAAGGCCCAACGGAAGGTGCCGAGGGGACTTACTCTGGGCACAAACAGAGCATGCCGCTACATATGCGGCGATGTCAGAACGTAAAGAAGGCCACCAGAACAAACGTGAAACAGCCCAGGACAACTGATTCTTTCCAGGATGCCCCCTGCGGTCTTGGAGTTATGGTAGGTTCGCAACAACCGAGTGCGCAACTCCTCAGGCACGAAACATCTGCCGTTGGGTCTCCAGATTGGGCCGCCAAAATCTGCTCTCCAAGGGGAGAGGTCAGGCTGGTGCGAATGGCGGCCAGGATCTGATTAGGAGGTATGACGAAGTCGGTATCGATTCCTCCCTGGACAGCTCGGAGTATTGACGTGATAAGGCATCCGTCCTTACGTTTTTGGAACCGGGTAGATAGGAGACCACATAATTAAAACGTGACAGGAACAGAATCCATCTGGCCTGACGGGGTGTCAATCTCTTAGCCTCCAAAAGGTAAGTCAGATTCTTGTGGTCCGTCAGGATGAGAACCGGAACCACCGAACCCTCGAGCAAGTGCCTCCACTCTTTGAGAGCCTGCACGATGGCCAACAATTCTGTCACCAATCTGGTAGTTGCACTCCGCGGGAGACAGTTTCCGGGAGTAAAACCCACAGGGAAGCAGAGGACCCTCTGGTGTCCGACGCTGAGACAGAAGGGCGCCTACTCCCGTCTCAGACGCGTCTACCTCGAGAACAAAGGGCAACCCAGGGTTGGGATGAGACAGTATGGGAGCCGACACAAAGGCAGATTTTAGAGCCTCAAAAGCCCGGATGGCCTCGGCCGGCCAGACCTGGGAATTACTGCCCTTCCTGGTCAGATCCGTGAGAGGCTTGGCCAGCATGGAGAAGTCCCTGATGAACTTCCAATAATAATTGGCGAAGCCCAAAAATCGCTGCAGGGAACGAAGACCACTGGGCTGGGGCCACTGTAAGACTGCCGAAACCTTCTCAGGGTCCATGGAGAACCCCTCCGCGGAAATGATGTAACCTAAGAAGGTTACCTGGGACCGGTGAAATTCACATTTCTCAAGCTTACCGAAAAGCTTGTTCTCTCGTAACCGTTGCAACACTCGCTTGACATCCAGAATGTGGGCCTCCATGGATTCAGAATATACCAAGATGTCATCCAAATAGACCACCACACACTGCTGCAACAGGTCACGGAAAACATCATTGATAAATTCCTGAAAGACTGCAGGCGCATTGCACAACCCAAAAGGCATAACCAGGGATTCATAATGACCGGTCCTGGTGTTGAACGCGGTCTTCCACTCGTCACCAGCCTTGATCCTTACAAGGTTATATGCCGCCCTCAGGTCGAGTTTGGTAAAGACCGTGGCCCCCCTCAGGCGATCAAACAACTCGGAAATCAACGGAATCGGGTATGCGTTCTTAATCATGATGCGATTAAGGCCCCTATAGTCAATGCAAGGCCTCAATTCTCCGCCCTTCTTTTTTACGAAGAAAAATCCAGCCCCTGCCGGGGACGAGGACTTGCGAATGTGCCCACGGGAAAGCGCCTCCCTCACGTACTCCTCCATGGCCTCATTCTCCGCAACCAACAGTGGATAGACCCTGCCACGAGGAGGAACGGCACCAGGTTGTACCAGGTATGGCACAATCGTATGGGCGGTGCGGAGGCAGGGCAACAGCGCGCACCTTATCGAATACATCCCGGTACCCCTCGTATTCAGGAGGCAACACAGAGTCCGAGGAGGTACACAACAACTTGACAGGCCCGTGGATGCAACTAGCCCCACACTGTGGTGACCACGAGAGGATCTCGGCCGATCTCCAATCGAAAGTGGGATTATGCTTCTGGAGCCAGGGGTACCCCAAGACCACCGAGTAGTGTGGAGACGAAATGACCTGAAGGCAGGCCGACTCCCTGTGAACGACCCCAATGGCTATCCCCACTGGAAGGGTCTCATGAGTCACCTGTGACGGCTGGAGGGGTCTGCCGTCTATCGCCTCGAGAACCAGCAGGGAAACTCGAGCCTGCAGAGGAATGGAGTTAGCGGCAGCAAACTTACTATCAATGAAAAATCCACCAGCACCAGAGTCCACCAACGCCTGGGTCGTCACCGAGCCCCCGACCCAGGAGAGGACAATGGTGATCAGTGGTTTATCAGCACGGGAAACCGGGGACGAAGAGACTCCACCCAAGATCTGCCCCCGACAGGATCTCAGGTGTGAGCGTTTCCCGGACGGTTCGGACATGACAACCGAAAATGGCCACTGAGACCACAGTACATGCATCGGCCCTCGCGTCTCCGGGATGCCCTCTCCCCCTCGGACAGGCGAGCAAACCCCAGCTGCATGGGTTCACCCCCAGGCAATTCAACCCCAGGAGGCGTGGGAGGAGAGGGAGGCACGGGTGGGACAGCAAACGTAGGCGTCAATCTGTTAGGAGGCCTCCGCAGGCTCTCCTTAAAGGAAGGTCTCTCCCTGAGTCTGGTGTCAATCAATATCAGGAAAGAAATAAGAGCCTCGAGCTCCACTGGTAGGTCCTTAGCCGCAACCTCATCCTTCAAGGCATCTGAGAGACCATGGGAGAAAGCAGCGACCAGAGCCTCATTATTCCAGCCCACCTCTGCTGCCAGGGTAAGAAACTCAATGGCGTAGTCAGCTACCGATCGTGAACCCTGTCTGACGGACATAAGGAGCTTCGCAGCAGAGGCAGAGCGAGCCGGTACATCCAATACCTTCCGAAGAGAAGCAACAAAACCGGAAAACTCGGCAACCACCGGATTGTTGTTCTCCCATAAGGGGCTTGCCCAGGCCAAGGCCTTGTCCGAGAGCAGCGAGATCAAGAAGCCCACCTTTGATCTCTCAGTAGGAAAGGCATGTGGCAGCAACTCGAAATAAATGCCCACTTGGTTAAGGAAACCTCGGCACTGAGTTGGCTCTCCCCCAAAGCGCTGCGGAAGGGGGGCAGAACCGGTCATACCCTGAGACACCGCAGGCGCAACAACAGGTGTCGGGGTAGACTCTGGCGCAACAACCGGAGCGGCAGTAGGAGCGGAGCCAGGAGCGACAACCGGCCTATCGGCATTGGGAGCAAGATGAGCCGTGCGTGCAAGCAGGGTTTGCAACGCCTGAGCGAACTGACCCAGCAGGCGATCCTGCTGGTCCAGTCTGGCAACCAGCATAGGTAGTGAAGGTGGCCCTGTACCGTCAGAATTCATGGCTTGGTCCTAATGTCACGGAAGCATGAATCAGACGTACAACAACAGATAAATGAAATAGGAAGGCTTTATTAAAAACCAAACAGCAAGGTTAAAGTCCAAACGGATGATCAAACAGTAAGCAGAGTATTCCACCGGAGCCAGGGATCAGGAGCCAGAAGGATAGTCCGAACAAAGCCAGGGATCAGGAGCCAGAAGGGTAGTCCGAACAAAGCCAGGTATCGGGAGCCAGAAGGATAGTCCGTGGAAGCCGGGTCAGTAACCAAAAGCAGCAGCACAATCTCAGGAGCATGTGTATACAAGAGGACCAAGCAGGGAAATGAAGCAACAGACCTCCTATATATATGCAAGGCATCCAGCTCCTCCCAGTGGGAAGGAGGAGCCGCAGGGTGTGGTAAGTTATAAGAAGCCCAGGAACCAATATGGCCGCCAGCACATGTCAGATGAAAGAAGCCTGCAGAGAGGTAAGACCATGACAGTACCTCCCCCTCAAGGGCCCCTCCTCCGCGGCGCAAAAAACGGTTTCTGGGGGAAGCGCGCGTGGAAGGCTCGGAGCAAGACAGGAGCATGGATATCTGCGGAGGGAACCCAGGAACGTTCCTCTGGACCATAACCACGCCAGTGGACCAAAAACTGCACCCGACCGCGGACCAAGCGTGAGTCCAGGATATCGCTCACCTCATATTCTTCATGATCGCCCACCTGGACCGGACAAGGCCGAGGAACCGAGGAGGTGAAGCGATTGCACACCAGTGGTTTCAACAGGGAAACGTGAAACACATTGGAGACCCGCATGCCAGGTGGGAGCGCAAGGGCATAGGCAACCAGGTTTACCCTGCGAAGCACTCGGAAGGGGCCAACAAAGCGAGGAGCCAGCTTAGGAGTGGGCACTCGAAGGTTGAGGTTGCGAGTGGACAACCATACGCGGTCTCCGACCTGGTAGGAAGGAGCAGGCGCCCGTCTGCGATCAGCCTGGAGTTTCTGGCGCTGCGCAGAGACCTCAAGGGACCTCTGGATCTGTACCCAAGAAGCACGTAGAGCGGAAAGGTGATCCTCCACAGCCGGAATATCCTGGGGAGAGAATGACTCCGGTAACACGGCAGGTTGGAACCCATAATTGGCCATGAAGGGAGACGTCCCAGAGGAAGAGTTCACCGCCGTGTTCCTGGCAAACTCAGCCCATGGCAGAAGGTCAACCCAATTGTCTTGATGATCGGAGACATAGCAACGAAGAAATTGCTCCAGGGCCTGATTGGACCGTTCTGTGGCCCCATTGGACTGAGGGTGGTAGGCCGAGGAGAAGGAGAGTCGAATCCCCAACTGGGAGCAAAAGGCGCGCCAGAACCTGGACACAAACTGACTTCCCTGATCCGACACTATCTCCTTGGGCAAACCGTGCAACAGGAAGACCTCCCTGGCGAAAACCGTGGCCAACTCTTGTGCAGAGGGTAATTTCTTGAGAGGAACACAGTGGCACATTTTGGAAAACCGATCCACAATCATGAGAATGGCCGTATGGCCTCGGGATGCAGGAAGGTCCACAATGAAGTCCATCCCAAGGTGTGACCATGGGCGCTCCCCAGAGGCAATGGGTTGTAGAAGGCCCAACGGAAGGTGCCGAGGGGACTTACTCTGGGCACAAACAGAGCATGCCGCTACATATGCGGCGATGTCAGAACGTAAAGAAGGCCACCAGAACAAACGTGAAACAGCCCAGGACAACTGATTCTTTCCAGGATGCCCCCTGCGGTCTTGGAGTTATGGTAGGTTCGCAACAACCGAGTGCGCAACTCCTCAGGCACGAAACATCTGCCGTTGGGTCTCCAGATTGGGCCGCCAAAATCTGCTCTCCAAGGGGAGAGGTCAGGCTGGTGCGAATGGCGGCCAGGATCTGATTAGGAGGTATGACGAAGTCGGTATCGATTCCTCCCTGGACAGCTCGGAGTATTGACGTGATAAGGCATCCGTCCTTACGTTTTTGGAACCGGGTAGATAGGAGACCACATAATTAAAACGTGACAGGAACAGAATCCATCTGGCCTGACGGGGTGTCAATCTCTTAGCCTCCAAAAGGTAAGTCAGATTCTTGTGGTCCGTCAGGATGAGAACCGGAACCACCGAACCCTCGAGCAAGTGCCTCCACTCTTTGAGAGCCTGCACGATGGCCAACAATTCTGTCACCAATCTGGTAGTTGCACTCCGCGGGAGACAGTTTCCGGGAGTAAAACCCACAGGGAAGCAGAGGACCCTCTGGTGTCCGACGCTGAGACAGAAGGGCGCCTACTCCCGTCTCAGACGCGTCTACCTCGAGAACAAAGGGCAACCCAGGGTTGGGATGAGACAGTATGGGAGCCGACACAAAGGCAGATTTTAGAGCCTCAAAAGCCCGGATGGCCTCGGCCGGCCAGACCTGGGAATTACTGCCCTTCCTGGTCAGATCCGTGAGAGGCTTGGCCAGCATGGAGAAGTCCCTGATGAACTTCCAATAATAATTGGCGAAGCCCAAAAATCGCTGCAGGGAACGAAGACCACTGGGCTGGGGCCACTGTAAGACTGCCGAAACCTTCTCAGGGTCCATGGAGAACCCCTCCGCGGAAATGATGTAACCTAAGAAGGTTACCTGGGACCGGTGAAATTCACATTTCTCAAGCTTACCGAAAAGCTTGTTCTCTCGTAACCGTTGCAACACTCGCTTGACATCCAGAATGTGGGCCTCCATGGATTCAGAATATACCAAGATGTCATCCAAATAGACCACCACACACTGCTGCAACAGGTCACGGAAAACATCATTGATAAATTCCTGAAAGACTGCAGGCGCATTGCACAACCCAAAAGGCATAACCAGGGATTCATAATGACCGGTCCTGGTGTTGAACGCGGTCTTCCACTCGTCACCAGCCTTGATCCTTACAAGGTTATATGCCGCCCTCAGGTCGAGTTTGGTAAAGACCGTGGCCCCCCTCAGGCGATCAAACAACTCGGAAATCAACGGAATCGGGTATGCGTTCTTAATCATGATGCGATTAAGGCCCCTATAGTCAATGCAAGGCCTCAATTCTCCGCCCTTCTTTTTTACGAAGAAAAATCCAGCCCCTGCCGGGGACGAGGACTTGCGAATGTGCCCACGGGAAAGCGCCTCCCTCACGTACTCCTCCATGGCCTCATTCTCCGCAACCAACAGTGGATAGACCCTGCCACGAGGAGGAACGGCACCAGGTTGTACCAGGTATGGCACAATCGTATGGGCGGTGCGGAGGCAGGGCAACAGCGCGCACCTTATCGAATACATCCCGGTACCCCTCGTATTCAGGAGGCAACACAGAGTCCGAGGAGGTACACAACAACTTGACAGGCCCGTGGATGCAACTAGCCCCACACTGTGGTGACCACGAGAGGATCTCGGCCGATCTCCAATCGAAAGTGGGATTATGCTTCTGGAGCCAGGGGTACCCCAAGACCACCGAGTAGTGTGGAGACGAAATGACCTGAAGGCAGGCCGACTCCCTGTGAACGACCCCAATGGCTATCCCCACTGGAAGGGTCTCATGAGTCACCTGTGACGGCTGGAGGGGTCTGCCGTCTATCGCCTCGAGAACCAGCGGGGAAACTCGAGCCTGCAGAGGAATGGAGTTAGCGGCAGCAAACTTACTATCAATGAAAAATCCACCAGCACCAGAGTCCACCAACGCCTGGGTCGTCACCGAGCCCCCGACCCAGGAGAGGACAATGGTGATCAGTGGTTTATCAGCACGGGAAACCGGGGACGAAGAGACTCCACCCAAGATCTGCCCCCGACAGGATCTCAGGTGTGAGCGTTTCCCGGACGGTTCGGACATGACAACCGAAAATGGCCACTGAGACCACAGTACATGCATCGGCCCTCGCGTCTCCGGGATGCCCTCTCCCCCTCGGACAGGCGAGCAAACCCCAGCTGCATGGGTTCACCCCCAGGCAATTCAACCCCAGGAGGCGTGGGAGGAGAGGGAGGCACGGGTGGGACAGCAAACGTAGGCGTCAATCTGTTAGGAGGCCTCCGCAGGCTCTCCTTAAAGGAAGGTCTCTCCCTGAGTCTGGTGTCAATCAATATCAGGAAAGAAATAAGAGCCTCGAGCTCCACTGGTAGGTCCTTAGCCGCAACCTCATCCTTCAAGGCATCTGAGAGACCATGGGAGAAAGCAGCGACCAGAGCCTCATTATTCCAGCCCACCTCTGCTGCCAGGGTAAGAAACTCAATGGCGTAGTCAGCTACCGATCGTGAACCCTGTCTGACGGACATAAGGAGCTTCGCAGCAGAGGCAGAGCGAGCCGGTACATCGAATACCTTCCGAAGAGAAGCAACAAAACCGGAAAACTCGGCAACCACCGGATTGTTGTTCTCCCATAAGGGGCTTGCCCAGGCCAAGGCCTTGTCCGAGAGCAGCGAGATCAAGAAGCCCACCTTTGATCTCTCAGTAGGAAAGGCATGTGGCAGCAACTCGAAATAAATGCCCACTTGGTTAAGGAAACCTCGGCACTGAGTTGGCTCTCCCCCAAAGCGCTGCGGAAGGGGGGCAGAACCGGTCATACCCCGAGACACCGCAGGCGCAACAACAGGTGTCGGGGTAGACTCTGGCGCAACAACCGGAGCGGCAGTAGGAGCGGAGCCAGGAGCGACAACCGGCCTATCGGCATTGGGAGCAAGATGAGCCGTGCGTGCAAGCAGGGTTTGCAACGCCTGAGCGAACTGACCCAGCAGGCGATCCTGCTGGTCCAGTCTGGCAACCAGCATAGGTAGTGAAGGTGGCCCTGTACCGTCAGAATTCATGGCTTGGTCCTAATGTCACGGAAGCATGAATCAGACGTACAACAACAGATAAATGAAATAGGAAGGCTTTATTAAAAACCAAACAGCAAGGTTAAAGTCCAAACGGATGATCAAACAGTAAGCAGAGTATTCCACCGGAGCCAGGGATCAGGAGCCAGAAGGATAGTCCGAACAAAGCCAGGGATCAGGAGCCAGAAGGGTAGTCCGAACAAAGCCAGGTATCGGGAGCCAGAAGGATAGTCCGTGGAAGCCGGGTCAGTAACCAAAAGCAGCAGCACAATCTCAGGAGCATGTGTATACAAGAGGACCAAGCAGGGAAATTAAGCAACAGACCTCCTATATATATGCAAGGCATCCAGTTCCTCCCAGTGGGAAGCAGGAGCCGCAGGGTGTGGTAAGTTATAAGAAGCCCAGGAACCAATATGGCCGCCAGCACATGTCAGATGAAAGAAGCCTGCAGAGAGGTAAGACCATGACATTGATATCCATACAGCAACAAATCCAAGCAAGTGCACAGGGATTGGAAGAATTCAAAAATCAGGAAGAATTCACGAGACAAAATGACCAACTAAAAAAAGAGATTGAAAAAGTCCAACTTAACTTGAAAGTCACTAAACAGGGAAAATACCGACGTGATTTATCCGACTTCGAGAAAGGTGAGATATTTGATCTCACACCTCGCCGCAGTCAAAGTAAATCTAAGGGGCATTCACCGCGACCACAATCGAGACATCGACGCAAAAAATCTCAGTGACACTGAGGAGGAAGCCGTAAAATTGGTTATTTTTTTAGACCAGCAGGGGGAGGAAATAGAAAACGAGATACCCCCGTCTCAAAAATCCTCGCTCAAAACATCAAAACCACCCAGAACGACTCGGGAGCGCACTCAAACAAGAAGTCAGAACAAATGATAAACAAGCCAGAACAACATCCCACTCAGGGATCTAGTGACTTAAAGGTCATTAATCTCTGAGGCTTCACCCTAACAACTGACCACCTAAGCCTTTTACAAAAAGGCATGTCCTTTTCCCCTGTAGCCAATATGGACGAATTTATGGTGTTTAAGGATGTCACGTTATTTTTACGTAAAGTATTTTTTCGTTCACTATATACCCAAACCACACCAGTTTCCACTACTGTGGAACCGATTGGTATTGATGATCAAAGGGCACTTGACATCTTAAACTCCCTACTTGATGAGAATTTTACCCAAGCGGAGGAACCTCCCATCCTGATACGACGTGCCAACTTACGAATCAGATCTTTGAAAATGCCCCCATTATCCAAGAACAGATGGCTTAAACTGTTCCTGGACATGGTTCAGAGTGATCTGGAAAAAATCGATTGGACCCGCAAGTCCATTGATAACCTAACCATAGGGGAACGTCAGGCCTTAAAGGACCTACAAAACAATAAGAAGATAGTCATTAAGAACAGCGACAAGGGCGGCAATGTGGTCCTACTTCCTCAGGAGCAATATGAACAAGAAGTCAAACGTTTGCTCAGCGATAAAACTACATATCAAAAACTCGATCACAACCCCCTCTTCGCTGTTGTTACTGAGCTGAATTCTAAGCTGAAGCTGGCGAAGGATGAGGGACTATTGACCATGATAGAATTCAATTACTTAGGGATACAAGACTATAATATCCCCACATTCTATATCATCCCTAAGGTCCATAAAAATCTTCAGGAACCTCCTGGTCGACCGATCGTGTCAGCTTGTCAGGGCCCTCTGGAATGAATCGGCAAATATCTCAACTTACTACTCAAAGAAATGGTCACAGACCTTAAATCGTTTGTACAGGACACTCAGCATGTCCTCGCCAAACTTAACGACCTCAATGCCACCAACCAACCTGATGGGGTGCTATTGGTCGGCATTGACGTCAAATCTCTATACACATCTATACCCCACACAGTAGGCATCAAGGCAGTTGAAAACTTTTTAGACTCCACCTACCCCACGTCAGGACCGCAAAATGAATTTATCCTTGATATCTTAGACTTTGCTCTACACAACAATTTTTTTCAATTCCTAAACAAATTTTATCATCAGATCAGGGGGACTTCAATGGGGGCAGTGTGGGCCCCGGCCTACGCTTGCCTCCACCTTGGTCATTGGGAGGAGGAGGATGTTTATGCGTCCCCGATGTACCGCCGCCATGTACTTACCTGGTGGCGGTACATCGACGACGTATTGATGCTTTGGCAGGGATCTGTTGATCAATTACATCAGTTCATGAGCGATCTCAATAAAAACGATCGGAACATTCATTTAACGTACACTTTTGACTTTGAAAAACTATCTTTTTTGGATTTACAGATAACCTTTGACAAGGGTCAAATCAACACTTGCACCTTTCGCAAACAAACTGCAGCAAACACCCTGCTTTATGCCACGAGCCACCATCCACACTGGCTAAAGAATGGCATCCCCGTCGGACAGTTCCTACGCATAAAGAGAAATTTCTCTAATGCAGAGGACTACCAACGGGAAAGCCAGGAACTGTATACACAGTTTCGTGAACGAGGTTATTCACATAACCAAATCAAAAAGGCCAAGAAGCGAGCCGCAATACGTGATCGGCTCGACTTGTTGACCAAAAAAAGATCTGTTGAAAAATGTCCCCAGGATTCGACCGAACCAATAAAAATGATCACCTCATTTGGATCACAATGGGAATTGGTTCGCTCTATCCTTGACAAACACTGGGCCATTATGACCAACACACCGGCCTTGGCCACTATAGTTGGTGACTCACCAAAATTAGTGGCACGCCGTGCCAGGAGTATTGGCGACATGAAGTCGGAATGTATACGCGAACCTGATACCACTTGGCTTTCAAACTACCCGCGAACTCTTGGGATGTACCCATGTAATAAGTGCCAGATTTGCCCCTACGTTCACCAAACTTCTACATTCACTGATGCTCTAGAAAAAGAATCCTATGAGATCAGAGACTTGATTAATTGTTCATCCACATGCATAATCTACGTCATCACTTGTCCATGCCCAAAAATTTACATAGGGAAATCAAAACGTTCACTTAAAATTCGAATAGGGGAACACCTCAGGGAAATTAATGAAAAAGAAAAAATTCCTGAAAAACCGCTAGCAAAACATTTTGCACAGTACCATAACAGGTGCTCAGAGGACCTGACTGTCAAAGGCATATATGCCCTCAAGTTACCCACAAGACGTGGCGACTTTGATCGCATTCTCCTCCAAAAGGAGAAATGGTGGGTGTACCGCTTAAAATCTTTAGTACCCACCGGCCTCAACACTGAGCTTAATTTACAGATTTTTCTTGACCCTTGATTTCCCCATCTATCTCTTCCCTTTGTGTGTGTACATACATAAAAATTCCCCTTTTTCCACCCTATTCCCTACTAATTACGCATTCTGCGTTAACTACATTTCTGTATGTGCCCTCCTCCGGGTAATCACCTGATCAACTACAGCATATTAAAGTGGTGTAAACCCACTTTTTGTACTTTTACCTACAGGTAAGCCTATAAACAAGGCTTACCTGTAGGTAAGGAGAATATCTCCTAAACCTGCACGGTTTAGGAGATATTCCCCTCGCAATGCGCCGCTGCGCATGCGCAGGGGGGATCTACGGCGAAAGGACCGGCAGCCGCCGGACATTGCCGTGTTTTAAATCTCCCGCACGCACGGGAGTGACATCATCGCCGCTCCAGCCAATCACAGCGCTGGAGCGGCGATACCCGGAAGACACGCCGGGGCAAGATGAAATTTCGCTCTGCGTGAACCAGGTTCCGAGGTAAGTATTTCATAATGAGCTAATATGCGGTGCATATTAGCTCATTATGACTTTTCCCTTACATGCAGGTTTACAACCGCTTTAAGCACAACATGACAAGCACTGATGCATTAAAATTAACACTGTACATCACAATTATGAGTGATCGACTTTGATCATGTGCCTCCATTGATGCATAGTACTCACTGGCTAAATTTATATTGCTAGTAACGACTATTGGATGTGTGTCCCCCCTGTCATTCCCCTCATGTAATTTACCTCTGTGTTTCTCTGTATTTCTAACAAATGCTAAAATCCTTCCATTTAAATCAATAGGAATGAACTCAATGTCTTTATCACATAGACTCTATAGCCCTGTTGAAATCAGCAGCGACAGCTTTGAATTTAGTAAACTGCCATGTCTCCCCTTGTTTTCTTCCTGGATCGCTTTCCCGCCTCAAACAGATCTATTACTACTCTGAACTTTTTTAAAAGGATGTGAGTAAAGAACCTCTACCACAGAGTATTTAGTTTACTCCCACGACAGGACTCCATTTACTTTTTCACAATCAATTACCTATCTCCCTTCCTGGTGACAATTACTGACCGCGCAGTGTGTATATATATGTATGACCACTGGGGGTCAGTATACGTCCGAGATGAAGCTATGCTATCTGCCAAGCGAAACGCGTTGACGTCACCACCCGGCCTCGTCACGTGACGTCCTCTGTGTGTGAGAGGAACACTGAGGAATGACAAAGTCAAGCGCGGGGCTTTCAGGATTCGAACCAACGCCGAAAAAGCCTCTCAGGTGCCAGTGTATGGTGTGCTCTAACATCTACCATACGGACGCCATAACAGGCCATCCATCCCCAATTGTGGATCCTCTGAACTTGGTGACTGATTGGACAAACATAGGAATCCACCTATCGTCATGTCCATTAAGATTACAGGAATTCAACTACAAGCAAGTTGTTGGTAATGTACATACAATATTGGCTAAAGTTTGCAGCCTGTTGTTACCTGTGCTTTAAGGATGCTTAACCATTTGTGGTCAGACTCATACCAAGCGCCAGCACATAACTAAAATATCTCCATTGGTTTTGTACATATATACCAAACGAACTCTGTACTAACATAGGCAACTTCCTATGCTATAGCAACACAAGTTGTTTCATGCCAATCAGCTAACATTGCTCCTTGCTAATTAATTCATCTATATTTGATCCAGCATAATTGCTCCAATCAGCATCTCCTCAAATAGCCCCACATAGGACTTCATATCCTCAAGTGGCTCCACCATCATCATTTTCCTCCTTTTGGAAATATATACATTTTTTACAGCTGAATTGCCATTTTTTTTCACATTCAGTGTTCATGATCGATCGATTTTCAATCTAGGCACTGCTGTAATACTTTATTGCCACTTGCCATTCCTCATACCGTTCCTTCCCCCTCCATCCCTCACACACTGTATTCAGCCCTCCTTAACCAGCATCTATTCGGCATTATCATTAGGGGTCATTTAGATAATTGAGACACGATTATCTTCCCCCTCTTTCTATTTAAAATAGCCATTATTTCAATATCATGCAGGACTGTTGGTGCTGAATACATACACGTCCGGACTTGTGCCCTGAGTTTTTTGTTTTTGTTTTTGTCTAATTGTTTGTCCTTAGGAAAAAATGTTACTTCGCTGATCTAATTATCCAGAGGGTTTAATCTCTGGAAATGTGAGCTGTGACTTGATAGAATACACCCTCAACCATAAGTGGAATATGTATATCAGGGCCACAATGTGCCCAATCTTAAATGTGAGTAACCTAAATACAAACAATCTGTGAAAATATATAAATTAAATTTAAATCATGCATATGTGACACAGTTTTTGGATCACAAATATAAATTGGTGTATCAGCATACACATCAATCAATATGCCACAGTGCTCCTGTGAAAGAGTGGCTATCGTTGCTGCTACTAGCCGGCTAAATAATGAAAACAATACAGAAAAAAGTATACTATATAAAACACACAATGTGCAATGTACCAACTGCACTGTGAATTGTCCAATAACTGGAATTGGAAACAGGTAATCCCCAAAAAAATTATGTATAACAAAAAAAAAATATATATATAGTTATCAAACAACCAATAAAAAGTGCAATGTGCTAGCTGCACTGAAAATAGTCCAATGACAAGCAATCTTGCTCCTATACAGTAGATTCCAGCAAACAAAAGGTTCAATGTTGGTGGTGCTGTATACAGACAAGTGCTGCTATCTCTTCCACCCGATAAAAATGTGCCACCATCACCAATGGTTAAAATCAACACTCACCAGACCCCAGATATTAATAGGCTCCAAGGTGGTGTCTTTTCTTTATCCGTCAGTGGGTGTTACCTCCTTTTTCCTTTTACAAGGTATCCTTAAATCCTCAAAGACAAGGGGCTCATCATGGTGTAGTATGTTAAAAATATATTTATTTAAAAAAGGTAAAAAATAACACTTACAATATAAAGTGCCTCTGACCGGTACTGAGTGTCTTTGGCAGTGTCAACCGTTAAAAGCCGCTGACCAGCATTTAAATGGCATCCTAGGAGGTGTGCATGCCCCGCTTTTCTCCGCATGTGTTGCTACAAGGGGTCCTTGCGTGCTAGTGTGCTTCACCCTCTATGTGTGTGTCCAGGCAGCCTCTACGCGTTTCACTATTTGCGTCGTCAGGAGAGCTGTGGACACTACTGTTTCAACTGAATTTATACCCCTGTGGTTTACCTGTAAAGCTGCAAAGTTGTCTGGAAACAGGAAGTCTTCCGGCCGCCATCTTAGCTAATGGCACAGGAAGTTCCAGTTCCGCCATCTTACTTCCTGGATACCCAGCATCTATGCAGTCGTTTGCCAGTTCGTCTGCTAGTGCTGGATATCATGGGTTGCGATGTGCCCAGCAGCCCGGGTGGCTATGTATGTATAGCGCTATGCGCGCTATTACCTCCGTTTTTTTCCCCCCTGTCCATCCCCCTGTATGCAGGCGCTCATCGCCCTGTTTATTTTCCCTTAGTGTCTTATCACCACAACAGGAAGTGTGTGTGCGGCCATCTTGCCTCCATCACAGGAAGTGCCCGTGCCGCCATTTTGGTTGCTGGCACCCTATGTTATTCTATGCCTGTTTTGGATATTCATTGATTCCCCATACAGGGTGAGTCATCAGGCATTTTAACTACTGGAAATGATCCCTGAATAGCAGTCAACGTGTCTGGTTGACGCTGGCAGGGACACTGTACAATAAAACAACTTTTTATTGCTCAAATTCTGTTACTAAAAATTGTATTTACTAAAAATTACTCCAAAACCATAAAAAAGCAGGGACAATTATATAGTTTTCGTTTCTTATGCTGCAATATTTTTATAACAATCTGCAATCTAATTTTTATACATATACTGCAACATTTCTATACATAGACACTTCTCTGTTTATATCATTACTAGTATCTTAACCGTATGTTACTAATTTCTTAATACACATTAATGTCTAATACTTAATAGTGAATATTGTTTCTTAAAGGGGAAATGTAATGTGGAATACCCAAATCATCAAAAATCTTCCAAAAAACAATTTACATCTAATTCCACATTCATTCCCCTGGGCTTGAGTGTGTCCAATCTAAAAATCCACTCGGTTTCGTTCCTCGAAACTTCCCTCCTTAAATTTAAGTTCCTCCAATTCTGTTCAATTTTGTCAATGGCGTAAAACTTCATTTTACTGGGGTCTTTTTTATGTTTGTTTTTAAAGTGCAATGACACACTATGGTGTATGAACCCTTTTTTAATATTTCTGATGTGTTTTCCCATTTGCACCGAAAGTTTTCTTGTGGTTCTGCCCACGTATTGCAGCCCACACTCGCACTCCAATACGTACGTGACGCGTGTGCTGCTGCACGTGATCAGCTTATCCACTTTGAATTGTTCTTTGTTGGTATGAGATTGAAATTGGTCAACCTTTCTTGGTCCTTTTGTGGTGCGACAGGGTTTGCATCTTCCACACCTATAAAAACCCTTCTGGTCAAGGAAGGATATCATCTTTTTAGGTGGGTCCAGTACGTTTTTAGCCAAGGAATCTCGTATTCTTTTTGCTCTTCTATACACAAATTTTGGTCTGGTTGGTAAAATTGTGTTGAGTTGTGGGTCTCCCAATATGATGGGCCAGTGTTTTCTAATGATGTTTTCAAACACTTTGTAGTCTGCATTAAATCCCGTTATGAAGGTGACATCATTCTTTTTAGGGGGTTTGGTTACTCTCTCTTTTAGCATATCATTCCGGTTCAGAGATCCTATCTCAAATCTGGTTTGTTCCAACCTTTCTCTATCATAACCTTTATCTACAAACCTATCGATCAAGGTGTTTGTTTGTGTCTGATAATCGGTCATAGAGTTGCAATTTCGTTTTATTCTGATGAACTGGCCTTTGGGTATAGCCCGCTTCCACTGCGGATGGTGGCAGCTTCCAAACGGTATATAACCGTTGCGGTCAGTTTCTTTGAAGTGTGTTCGCGTGTGCAGTTCACCTTCGACCTTGAATATTTCCAGGTCTAGGAACTGAATCACATCAGATTGTACGTTTACCGTAAATTTTATTTCATAATGGTTGGTGTTGATATGCTCCATGAAATTGTTTAATTGCTCACGATTCCCCTTCCATACGATTAGGATATCGTCAATGAATCTTTTGTATGTTTGTATGTGTGGCCAGCATTTTCCGAAAATTTCTTCACTCTCCCATTTATTCAGGAAAATGTTGGCGACACTTGGGGCATACTTGTTCCCCATGCCAACCCCCTTTATTTGGCTATAATACTTGTGGTTGTGCCAGAAGAAGTTATTCTTCATAGCCATCCGCAGACCTTCAAGTATAAACCTCCTTTGTTTTAGTTTAAGTTCCGAGTGTTTTTTTAGAGCCCATGCCACCGCTGCCAGTGCATCTGTTTGTTTTATGTTCGTATATAGAGATTCCACATCTATGGTTATTAATAGCGTGGAATCATCTACTGGGACCTGTTTCAGTGCATTTATAACATCTTTGCTATCTTTGATAAATGATTCGCCTTTCGCTGCTAGTGGCTGTAAGAATACATCTAAGTACTCTCCCAGTCTGGAATGAACGGAGTTGATGCCGCTTATTATTGGGCGGCCGGGAGGTTTAGATTTATTTTTATGTACTTTTGGTACCTGATAGGTCACTGGTATTCTGGGGGCCTTAGGTAGTATATATCTTCCCTCTTTTTTGTTCAGAATGTGATCCGCAATCCCTTTGTTTAGAAACTCTCTCAGTTTGTTTTTTAATTCTTTATTGGGGTTCTTTTTTAATAGTTGATATGTGGTGATGTCATCAACTAACCTGTTCAGTTCACTCGCGTAGTCTTGTTTGGTTAGGATGACCAGCCCCCCCCCCTTATCTGCTGGCCTCACCACTATGTTTTTGCGTTTTTCTAATTTTCTTATCCCTTGCCATATTCTATCTTGTTTGATGTTTTTCTTTGGTTTGATGTTTTTTATTTCCTTCTCCACCATCTTTTTAAATACTTCTATATGGTGGTTAGAACTGATTTTGGGGTTGAAAGTGGATTTGTTCTTTAATTGACTATGTGTATATTCAGGGGTACTTGCCTTATGGGCGTTCTCCCCTTTTCCCTCAAATAATTTTTTTAGATTTAATTTCCTTATAAATTTTTGCAAGTCTATAAAGGTTTCAAAACTGTTAAAGGCCCTGCTTGGCGCAAACTTAATGCCCTTATCTAATACCAGTAGTTCCTCCTGGGAGAATTCAATGTTAGTTAGGTTGAAGATCCCTTCACCTAACCCACCCTTTTTCTTTTTGCTTCCCCCTCTGCACCCTCTCCTTCTTGGGGGTTGTGATTCCACCCCCCCTCTGCTGGTCTGAAAAACCGGCATGGGTGGTCTGAAGGCACCTCCCCAGTCCCTCCATTCCCCCTGCCACTGGGGTGGCCCATAGTTTTGGCCATAGTATCCTCTCCCTCTTCCCCTTGGGCCTCCTCTCCAAGGCCTGGAGTGTTGACCATTATAGGGGGGGTATGAATATTGTTTGGGTGGGTATGAGTTTTGTTGGGGTGGTGGCGGTGGTGGTGGTCCCCTTGTTGGTTCTTATTTGGGGTGGACTTATGTGCAATATTTTTCACAATCGGGGTGCCTACTTTCTTTTTCACACTAGTAGTTTCGGTTTTCCCCTGGGAGGTGCTTGCACCCTGCGTTTCAGTCGTTTCCATTTCATCATTGAGTGATGTGTTGTTCGAATTGGGTATTATATCGTTCTCTTGCCAGCTATATATTATCCCTGCCACGTAATCCTTCTTGTCCCGTTGGTATTTTTTAACCTTCTTATTTTTAGTTTCATTGTCTAGTTTAGTTTAGTCAGGAAATCTTGTAATTTTTTAGCTCTGGTGCTGTAATCATCAGTGCTAATATGTGGGGTCACGTTCTCTTTAAGACCATTAATGGTTGTTTAAATTTTCTTTAACTTTATCTTTCTTCTATCGATAATCATATCCAATAGTTTGTTTTCACATCCATTAAAGGAGAGGGTGCAGAGGGGGAAGCAAAAAGAAAAAGGGTGGGTTAGGTGAAGGGATCTTCAACCTAACTAACATTGAATTCTCCCAGGAGGAACTACTGGTATTAGATAAGGGCATTAAGTTTGCGCCAAGCAGGGCCTTTAACAGTTTTGAAACCTTTATAGACTTGCAAAAATTTATAAGGAAATTAAATCTAAAAAAATTATTTGAGGGAAAAGGGGAGAACGCCCATAAGGCAAGTACCCCTGAATATACACATAGTCAATTAAAGAACAAATCCACTTTCAACCCCAAAATCAGTTCTAACCACCATATAGAAGTATTTAAAAAGATGGTGGAGAAGGAAATAAAAAACATCAAACCAAAGAAAAACATCAAACAAGATAGAATATGGCAAGGGATAAGAAAATTAGAAAAACGCAAAAACATAGTGGTGAGGCCAGCAGATAAGGGGGGGGGGGGCTGGTCATCCTAACCAAACAAGACTACGCGAGTGAACTAAACAGGTTAGTTGATGACATCACCACATATCAACTATTAAAAAATAACCCCAATAAAGAATTAAAAAACAAACAGAGAGTTTCTAAACAAAGGGATTGCGGATCACATTCTGAACAAAAAAGAGGGAAGATATATACTACCTAAGGCCCCCAGAATACCAGTGATCTATCAGGTACCAAAAGTACATAAAAATAAATCGAAACCTCCCGGCCGCCCAATAATAAGCGGCATCAACTCCGTTCATTCCAGACTGGGAGAGTACTTAGATGTATTCTTACAGCCACTAGCAGCGAAAGGCGAATCATTTATCAAAGATAGCAAAGATGTTATAAATGCACTGAAACAGGTCCCAGTAGATGATTCCACGCTATTAATAACCATAGATGTGGAATCTCTATATACGAACATAAAACAAACAGATGCACTGGCAGCGGTGGCATGGGCTCTAAAAAAACACTCGGAACTTAAACTAAAACAAAGGAGGTTTATACTTGAAGGTCTGCGGATGGCTATGAAGAATAACTTCTTCTGGCACAACCACAAGTATTATAGCCAAATAAAGGGGGTTGGCATGGGGAACAAGTATGCCCCAAGTGTCGCCAACATTTTCCTGAATAAATGGGAGAGTGAAGAAATTTTCGGAAAATGCTGGCCACACATACAAACATACAAAAGATTCATTGACGATATCCTAATCGTATGGAAGGGGAATCGTGAGCAATTAAACAATTTCATGGAGCATATCAACACCAACCATTATGAAATAAAATTTACGGTAAACGTACAATCTGATGTGATTCAGTTCCTAGACCTGGAAATATTCAAGGTCGAAGGTGAACTGCACACGCGAACACACTTCAAAGAAACTGACCGCAACGGTTATATACCGTTTGGAAGCTGCCACCATCCGCAGTGGAAGCGGGCTATACCCAAAGGCCAGTTCATCAGAATAAAACGAAATTGCAACTCTATGACCGATTATCAGACACAAACAAACACCTTGATCGATAGGTTTGTAGATAAAGGTTATGATAGAGAAAGGTTGGAACAAACCAGATTTGAGATAGGATCTCTGAACCGGAATGATATGCTAAAAGAGAGAGTAACCAAACCCCCTAAAAAGAATGATGTCACCTTCATAACGGGATTTAATGCAGACTACAAAGTGTTTGAAAACATCATTAGAAAACACTGGCCCATCATATTGGGAGACCCACAACTCAACACAATTTTACCAACCAGACCAAAATTTGTGTATAGAAGAGCAAAAAGAATACGAGATTCCTTGGTTAAAAACGTACCGGACCCACCTAAAAAGATGATATCCTTCCTTGACCAGAAGGGTTTTTATAGGTGTGGAAGATGCAAACCCTGTCGCACCACAAAAGGACCAAGAAAGGTTGACCAATTTCAATCTCATACCAACAAAGAACAATTCAAAGTGGATAAGCTGATCACGTGCAGCAGCACACACGTCACGTACGTATTGGAGTGCGAGTGTGGGCTGCAATACGTGGGCAGAACCACAAGAAAACTTTCGGTGCGAATGGGAGAACACATCAGAAATATTAAAAAAGGGTTCATACACCATAGTGTGTCATTGCACTTTAAAAACAAACATAAAAAAGACCCCAGTAAAATGAAGTTTTACGCCATTGACAAAATTGAACAGAATTGGAGGAACTTAAATTTAAGGAGGGAAGTATCGAGGAACGAAACCGAGTGGATTTTTAGATTGGACACACTCAAGCCCAGGGGAATGAATGTGGAATTAGATGTAAATAGTTTTTTGGAAGATTTTTGATGATTTGGGTATTCCACATTACATTTCCCCTTTAAGAAACAATATTCACTATTAAGTATTAGACATTAATGTGTATTAAGAAATTAGTAACATACGGTCCAGATACTAGTAATGATATAAACAGAGAAATGTCTATGTATAGAAATGTTGCAGTATATGTATAAAAATTAGATTGCAGATTGTTATAAAAATATTGCAGCATAAGAAACGAAAACTATATAATTTTCCCTGCTTTTTTATGGTTTTGGATTAATTTTTAGTAAATACAATTTTTAGTAACAGAATTTGAGCAATAACAGTGTCCCTGGCAGCGTCAACCAGACACGTTGACTGCTATTCAGGGATCATTTCCAGTAGTTAAAATGCCTGATGACTCACCCTGTATGGGGAATCAATGAATATCCAAAACAGGCATAGAATAACATAGGATGCCAGCAACCAAAATGGCGGCACGGGCACTTCCTGTGATGGAGGCAAGATGGCCGCACGCACACTTCCTGTTGCGGCGATAAGACACTAAGGGAAAATAAACAGGGCGATGAGCGCCTGCATACAGGGGGATGGACAGGGGGGAAAAAAACGGAGGTAATAGCGTGCATAGCACTATACATACATAGCCACCCGGGCTGCTGGGCACATCGCAACCCATGATATCCAGCACTAGCAGACGAACTGGCATAGATGCTGGGTATCCAGGAAGTAAGATGGCGGAACTGGAACTTCCTGTGCCATTAGCTAAAATGGCGGCCGGAAGACTTCCTGTTTCCTGTTTCCAGTGACAACTTTGCAGCTTTACAGGGGTATAAATTCAGTTGAAACAGTAGTGTCCACAGCTCTCCTGACGACGCAAATAGCGAAATGCGTAGAGGCTGCCTGGACACACACATAGAGGGTGAAGCACACTAGCACGCAAGGACCCCTTGTAGCAACACATGCGGAGAAAAGCGGGGCATGCACACCTCCTAGGACGCCATTTAAATGCTGGTCAGCGGCTTCTAACGGTTGACACTGCCAAAGACACTCAGTGCCGGTCAGAGGCACTTTATATTGTAAGTGTTATTTTTTACCTTTTTTAAATAAATATATTTTTAACATACTACACCATGATGAGCCCCTTGTCTTTGAGGATTTAAGGATACCTTGTAAAAAGAAAAAGGAGGTAACACCCACTGACGGAGAAAGAAAAGACACCACCTTGGAGCCTATTAATATCTGGGGTCTGGTGAGTGTTGATTTTAACCATTGGTGATGGTGGCACATTTTTATCGGGTGGAAGAGATAGCGGCACTTGTCTGTATACAGCACCACCAACATTGAACCTTTTGTTTGCTGGAACCTACTGTATAGGAGCAAGATTGCTTGTCATTGGACTATTTTCAGTGCAGCTAGCACATTGCCCTTTTTATTGGTTGTTTGATAACTATATATATATATTTTTTTGTTATACATAATTTTTTTGGGGATTACCTGTTTCCAATACCAGTTATTGGACAATTCACGGTACAGTTGGCACATTGCACATTGTGTGTTTTATACTTTTAGTATACTTTTTTCTGTATTGTTTTTTTTTTTTCTTTTTTCCCACTCAGAGAACTCTGACCGGAGACATAATCAATTTGCGTTCATACGCTGTCTCCATCCTGGTTTGCATCATGGTAGGAAGTTACTTTTTTTTTTTTTTGCTTTGTTGTTATGTCTATTGACATATTAATCTTATATGGCCTCAGGATGGCAAATTACAAAAAGTACAAAAAAAAAATAAAAAAAAAATTTACATGGTAATAAAACCAAAGTGCCCGTGCCCTAGTCCGCTGACCCCCCACCCTCTTACCCAAACCCACCCCTTTCTCTCCGAACCTCAGTCACTTTTACATATCCGCTTTTACGAAAATGCGCTTCCTACCCTATATCATCTGCGCTAGATAACTCTGAGATAATTTATAATTGACCCAGCCCTGCCATTTCCATTTAAATGTCTCTTCACCTTCCTCCCCCATAAACTTAAACTGTTCAATATAATAAATGTCATTTATTTTAGCTAAATAATTCTTCATTGTTGGGATCTCGGGATCTTTCCATCGTTTAGGGATCAGGCTCTTTGCTGCATTCAGGATATGGGGTAGCAAGGATCTCATATATTGTTTACTAGACATGTTTGTCCCATGGAACAGACACACCCACGGGTCGACTGCAATTTTAATTCCTGTAATTTCCTTAATCACTGATACCACTATGTGCCAGTATCTTTTGATTTTGGGGCACGTCCACCAGAGGTGTGACATGGTTCCAGGTTCCATACAACCCCTCCAGCAGAATCTGGAAGTCTCCCCTTGAAATCGATGTGCAATATCCGGGGTGATATACCATTGTGATATACATTTAAAATTCATTTCTCTCATCCCACAGTTAGTTGATGTGATATGCACCATCTTCAACATTTTCCCCAAATCTTTATCCGTATCTCCTTTTGCCAACTCCTCATCCCATTTTTTAATATACGAAGGTAGCCCCTTATTTTTTAGTCCCAACAGTATTTTATAAATCTGTGAGATCCCACCTCTTCCGTTCGGAGCTAAGCACAGACGCTCTAGTGGGAGCAAATTTCCCTCTAGCCTGATCGGATGAGGAAGGGAGTCCACAAAATGTTTCATTTGTAGATATCTCAGCCAGTTCAACTCAAACTTTTCTTTGTGTTCCCCAAGTTCCTGATAAGTACAAATTTTACCGTTTTTCATTATATCCCCTAATTTTATATCAGTTTTTTTAATCCAACTCCCAGACAAACTTACTTTCCCCGGTGCAAAATAATTTGTGTCATATAGTGGTATTAGTGGGGAATTGTATCCCCAATTTTCGTTTTTGTGTACCCTCTCCCATATAGACATAGATGTCCGTGTGATCGTATATAGGTGCTCTTTTAACTTTCTAAATTGTGTCGGTACCCAAATCTCCTTCCCTAATCTTGCTTGGTTTAGACTACTTTCCAATTCAACCCACCGTTTTTCTTTATTTTCTCTAACCCATTCAACCACCCGTGTCATGTGAATGGCCATATAGTATGCTTTGATGTCTGGTAACCCCAACCCACCGTGCACCTTATCTTTGGTTAATATAGACATACTTATACGCACTTTCTTTTTCTGCCATATAAATCTGATTAATAACTTTTTTAATATTTTAAAATATGCTTCTGGTATTGCAATCGGCAGCATTTGTAACTTATACAGGATCTTGGGCAGCGTTAGCATTTTAAAACTATTTATTCTACTTAATATAGACCTCTGTCTGGAAGCAATTTTTTTAAAATCCATTTTAACATCATTCAATAGTGGAATAAAATTATGCTGATAAATTAACTCTAGAGATGTTGTTATATTGACCCCTAGATATTTCAATACTGTGTCTCTCCAAATAAATGGGAAGTCTTTTTTATATCTACTTACATCATGTGCTTTAACACTAATATTCAAGATTTCAGATTTTAATGGGTTAATTTTGAAATTGGAAACTTCTCCATAGTCTTTTAAAGTTTTCAAAAGACTAGGGAGAGATGTAGTTGGATTCACTATATATAGTAAAATATCGTCGGCATATGCCGCGATTTTGTGTTCCCCATCATCTGTCTGTATCCCTTCAATGTCGGGATTATTTCTAATCCTAGACAGTAAAGGTTCTAGGGACAAGGTAAACAATAAGGGTGACAAGGGACAACCTTGTCGGGTCCCATTAAACATCTCAAACAGGCCAGATACCATCCCATTTATCTTAACCCTGGCAGTTGGGTGCTTATATAATGCTTTTATCCACCCTAGCATCTTAGGGCCTACCCCATGAAACTCTAAAGTAGCCTGAAGATATCCCCAGTCTACTCTGTCGAAAGCTTTTTCGGCGTCAATCGACAGTAGTAGACCTGGGGACTTACCTTCTTTTATTCTCTGTATCAATAACAGTGTCTTAATACTGTTATCCCTACTTTCCCTGCCTGGGATAAACCCCACTTGGTCCTTATGTATCAGTTCATTCATAATTTTCTGCATTCTACCAGCTAAGATTTTAGCGAACAATTTTACGTCCGCATTTAATAGTGAAATAGGTCTGTAGCTAGAACACAATAAGGGATCTTTGCCTTCTTTAGGGATAATCGTAATTGCAGCCTCTAGTGCCTCACGACGAATATCCCAGTTAATACCAATGCCATTCATATAAGAACACATCTTAGGAACTAGGATATCACTAAATTTTTTGTAATATTACAGCCTTCAAAAGGCTCAAGGATCCGTGGCCCTCCTTCTCCATCCTGCCCTACGGTTCTCCCCCCGAGGTTGAGCTCTGATGTGAGACCCTCAGAGAGCTACTGCCACCCACCCCCAGCATCCAGGCCCCTATTTGAACTTATATCATGTATAACTTGGCTCGTAACCCCATACCTCTCCCCGTCCCCCCCTCCCCCCCATCCCCAAAAAACTCCATAACCGTAAGTTCTTGGGCCTTTGTCCCCCCGACCCCTCCCCCACCCCCTAAGGCCACCCTGATACTCCCTATTTCTTGTTAATCTTTCCACTGCAACTATTTTCCTCTTTTATTTCCTGAGATGAGGTGCCAGTTCTGTTGTACCAGTGTATCGGATGTATTCTCATGGATTTCGCTCCAACCGGGTATATCTATCAGAGGGATATCAAGTCTCTTACAGAACTTAGTCAACTCCTCAGGGAACCTTAGGGTTGCGGACCTGCCTTCTTTCCTTCCGGTTAAACATGCAGGGTAAACCCAAAAGTATTGAAAATTATTCATTTTAAGATGTTCCAATAGGGGTTTTAATAATCTCCTTCTGGTCAAGGTCTCAGTAGAGAGATCCGGAAAAATCTGTAAGTTAACCTCATTAAACTGCGCAGGTCTAGATTTCAATGCCTGCCAGATTTGTTCTTTATCTTGGAAATTATGGAATCTGGCAATCACATCTCTGGGTGTTTCCGCAGCCAATTCCAAAGGTTTTCTGATGCGATGGAACCTTTCAAATTTAATTTTTTCGTTTTCGATTTTTCCCAATAATTGGCCAAATACTTTATCTAATTTTTCTTGGAGATCTTCTCCTTCCTGATCTGGCAAACCTCGAATCCTCAGGTTTTTCCTCCGGTTCCGGTTTTCTTGATCCTCCATTTTGTACCGCATATTCCTTTGCTCCCTCTGTAAGTCCTTCATCTGATTTTTTAACTCTAACACTTCTGCTGACTGACAGTCCAGTTTTTCCTCTGTTTCTTCCACTCTTCTTAATAGATGATTCATATCATCATGTACTATAGATATCTCATTTTTTAACGTCTGCTCCATCCGACTGATAGATATTTGCAACTTTGAAAACATCTCTAATAACTCCCCTTTTGATGGCGGTAGATCTATGTAACTTGCGCCGCTTGGTCCTGCAGCTACCTCCTCGGTTTCTTCAGTTATCCTAATTTCCGATTGCCTTCTTTGACTGTTTTCCAAGTGGCCCTCTGATAGTCTACTTTTGGCCCCAGCCATTCTCCCAGAGCTGTCTTTGGAGCCATTTTGTGTCATATATTTTTTTATAGTGCCTGGGCTAGCACTAGTTTTGGGGGCATTGGCTACCGCTCCTCTTACAGGACGGCCTCTCATTCTCACTTCCCTCTTTTCTGCCCTTTATGGTTATGTAGTTTTGATTTAGGATTTAATAATTCTCCCCCTCTATTTCTTACTTGCTCTTCTAGTCCTTTAAGAAAGGAAGAAGTAATACTTGCGGCTTGTAAAATAAATAAACTATATTTTACTGTTGTGGTTAATGCAACTGAACACCAAATGTTAGATGGATTTTTATATAATTGTCTTGGATCAATCAAACGTTATTGTCCTCTTTTCTTCTGTTTCCTTCCTCCCCCCTTTCCTCCCCTCATTAGTTATCTCACTTGTCCTGTTATACCGTTATGAGACAAACCGTCCAATATATGGTCCCAAACAGGGGGCAGTCAGGTGGATCCTCTTAAATCTCATTAACAGTCGCTTGAATATTCCATGCAGAATTCAGTATATTCAGTATATTCTATGCTGAACATTAACAGTCATTAGCAATCAAAAGAAGTTTGGCTTGCTGAGTAGTCTTTTAAACACAGGAAGTATGGAATAATAAGTTTGAAATAAGGGCAAGATGACTCACCATTCGTTGAACTCTCTGTACGCTCTGTGGGTGCTGTCTTTAGATTGTTTGGTTTGATATTACCTGTTGTAACTCCTTGCATTTATACCTGGATTACCTGGATTATAACCGCCGATTCATTGGTCCTTCAGGCATCAGTTACCTTGCAAAAAGGGGAATAGAATACCTAGAGCCGCTCACCCCAAAACAAATCCAAGCCGCCAAATTGAATCAGCGAAAGGGGAGGAGGGGTGGTAGGAGTTTGATCCTTTACCTGGGTCATCCAGAGCACAGCTTACATAAATCAGTTTGTCAATGTGTGGTATGCAGTGACTTCACTACTAATTCTCCCCACTTAACTATGCTCTGCTCCTGGTCAGTGCACGGAGTCTCCTTTCACTAAGCGTACACTAAGTGTACAGCATGCCTGTGACCCCTCGCTCGTGCCAGCTGTCATTTCTCCCAGACCCTTCAATTGCCAGCTGTCATTTGTCCCAGACACTTCCCAGACACTTCTAACAGGCTAGGCACACTGACTGGAGAGGGGGGGGGGTGATCGGAGCTCCGCTCAGCTGATCGCACAGCTGATCGCTCGACTGATCTCCGCAAAACTGTGCACTCAGGCACTCGAAAGGAGGGGTGGAAGTCGGAGATCCTTCAGCTGAACTCCGCTGATCTCCGCAAACCAGACCCGGCACACTAGACGGAGAAGGGAGGGCAGGGGAGGGGTGGTCGGCGCTCCACACAGCTCCACACAGCTGACACAGCACAGCTGACAGCGTCGGCACTCCACTCAGCACACAGCTGATCGTTCCGCTGCTCGCTCTGTTCACCGCACAACCGCGCTGACACTGGGGAGGGGGGGAACCGAGGGGGATCTCGGCGGTCTCTCAGTTATTTTGCTATTGCGCTATTGCGCTAAGCACTGCATACTACCGCCTGCGGGGACTGTGCATGGTGCCCGAGTCTGTATTGTTTTCATTATTTAGCCGGCTAGTAGCAGCAACGATAGCCACTCTTTCACAGGAGCACTGTGGCATATTGATTGATGTGTATGCCGATACACCAATTTATATTTGTGATCCAAAAACTGTGTCACATATGCATGATTTAAATTTTATTTATATATTTTCACAGATTGTTTGTATTTAGGTTACTCACATTTAAGATTGGGCACATTGTGGCCCTGATATACATATTCCACTTATGGTTGAGGGTGTATTCTATCAAGTCACAGCTCACATTTCCAGAGATTAAACCCTCTGGATAATTAGATCAGCGCAGTAACATTTTTTCCTATGCATTATTAACCCCTACCAAGGGCACACAGTACTGCAGCAGATCACAGTTTATATTCATTTTTATTTTTTGCGCCGGTGACACTCACAACCAAATTGTTTGCCCTGCTTGTCATGTTGTATGTCCTTTCAGTGATAATTAGATTATTGAATATAATTGTCCAACTCCTCTTACAAGGCGGGAGGCCTTGCAGAAGGGTCTGTGCAATGCGTTCCCAGAACCAGGGGGTTACCAAAACCTGGCCCTGGACAACGTGTTGCTGAGGCTTTGGTGAGTCACAGAAGGAGCGGTGGAGAAGGTGGCCGTCTGACCGATGCGTTCAGACAATTTTTTAGTCCGCAGCCCCAAGGTATGACCGGTTCCAGCAACCATCGCCAGCGTCTGGTTTACATGGTCCGGGAATACCTAGGGGCAAGATCCGACTTGGACACCTTCCCCACCGAAAATCCTCTGGCTTACTGGGTCTTGAGGATGGATCACTGGCCAGAGCTTGCACAGTATGCAATTGAGCTACTGGCTTGCCCTGCATCCAGTGTTCTTTCAGAATGCACATTCAGTGCTGCTGGAGGCTTTGTGACCGATCACAGGGTGCGCCTCTCCACCGACTCTGTTGATCGACTGACCTTCATCAAAATGAATCAGGCTTGGATCAACACCAGCTACCAAGCACCTGATGCTGATGTTACTAAATAATAATTTTTTGTTGAAATGTCAGATCCCTTTGAGACTGCGTATGCTAATGCTGAGTGACTGTCCTGTTATGCTGCTGATGGAATATCCTTCTCCTCCTCACTTTTCTTGCTGATAGCTAGTAAGAAATGTTGTGTTTCTGGGCTCCGCCACCAGTGCCTAAGGCCTAATTTTTGTGCCCCTGTTTAACAGGGGCGTCTTATAACAATTTTTGATGCAATACTTTGCACGTGGCTCTTTGTTGCACACCAATTACAGTTATTGAGAGGGGTTACAGTGTTGTGTTGTGCCTAAGGACACATTTTTCTGCCCCTGTTTAACAGGGGCGCCTAATAAAAATGTTTGATGCAATACTTTGCACATGGCTCTTTGTTGCACTCCAATTACAGTATGTTTGAGGGGTGCCCTTTTTTCTACAATTTTTCTTTCACCAAAAAATAATGGCCCCCCACCACCCCTAAAATAATCGACATATTGTTGCCACACAGCACGTGCGCAAGCAGTATTAAATTACTTTTTTCTTATAATAATCTCATGTTGTGCAGGGACATTTATAAACACGTGCCACTACTATAGACACACAGCAGGTGTGATATTTAAAGGAATTTTTCATTTTTTTTTTACTTTAACCACTTACCCCCCGGACCATATTGCTGCCCAAAGACCAGAGTACTTTTTGCGATTCGGGACTGCGTCGCTTTAACAGACAATTGCGCGGTCGTGCGACGTGGCTCCCAAACAAAATTGGCGTCCTTTTTTTCCCACAAATAGAGCTTTCTTTTGGTGGTATTTGATCACCTCTGCGTTTTTTATTTTTTGCGCTATAAACAAAAATAGAACGACAATTTTGAAAAAAATTAATATTTTTAACTTTTTGCTGTAATAAATATCCCCCAAAAATATATGAAAAAACATTTTTTTTCCTCAGTTTAGGCCGATACGTATTCTTCTACATATTTTTCGTAAAAAAAATCGCAATAAGCGTTTGATTGGTTTGCGCAAAAGTTATAGCGTTTACAAAATAGGGGGTATTTTTATGGCATTTTTATTAATATTTTTTTTTACTAGTAATGGCGGCGATCAGCGATTTTTTTTCGGTATTGCGACATTATGGCGGACACTTCGGACATTTTTGACACATTTTTGGGACCATTGGCATTTTTATAGCGATCAGTGCTATAAAAATGCATTGGATTACTATAAAAATGCCACTGGCAGTGAAGGGGTTAACACTAGGGGGCGGGGAAGGGGTTAAGTATGCCTGGGTGTGTTCTTACTGTGGGGGGGGGGGGGTGGCCTCACTAGGGGAAACACTGATCCTCGGTTCATACATTGTATGAACCGAAGATCAGCATTTCCCCTGCTGACAGGAACGAGAGCTGTGTGTTTACACACACAGCTCCCGTTCCCCGCTCTGTACCGAGCGATCGCGTGTGCCCGGCGGCGATCGCGCCCGCCGGGCACACGCACGGGAGTCGGGGGCGAGCGGGGGGCGCGCGCGCGCCCCTAGTGGCGGCTAATGGACAGGACGTCATATTACGTGCTCTCGCCTAGGAGAGCCACCTTGTGGACGTATTTCGGCGGTGCGCGGTCGGCAAGTGGTTAAGCATCATTAAAATCGCTACTCCGGAAAAAACGGCCGTTTTTAAAACTTTTTTTTCCATTGATACATGTTCCCTGGGGCAAGACCCGGGTTCTGAAAGACGTTTTCCAACATTAAATTGAATATTGGTCTTTAAAATTAGCGTTTTTGAATTCGAACGTTCGAGTCCCATAGACTTCAATGGGGTTCTAAATGTTCGCGCGAACCCTTGGTCTGTTCGAACGTTCTGGTGCGAACCGAACGCGGGTATGTTCGGCTCATCCCTAGTCAACATGTGCTATCTGCCATCACAGGATATCGAATTGGCTTTGCTTTGTGGGTTCAAGCCCTTCCTCGCTACTCAAGTAGGTGAGAGGAAGGGTTTGCCCCCCAAAACACATCCATTGATCACCCATGATGGCAGATAGCACATGTTGACATTTGGCATGGTATCAGGAGAGAATTCCCCATTTGGCCAGTCAAAATGTGTGCATCTTGAAATTTTGGCTTGTTCTGGGGTGATATCACCCCATCACATGTGTTTGGAATAAGGTTGAACTTTGTAAGTTCCATTGTTTGGAGATCTTGTTTTTTTGTGAAAACGCATTGGTTTTGTACAACATGAAAACATATATTTTGAAAAATAAGCAAATAAAAAAAAAATTATTAAAAAAATAAATAATAAAAAAAAACATTGTGCAGAAACAAAAACTTGTCTATTTTGTTATCAGAAAAATAAAAATTAATGAGGTTGAGCACAGAATAAAACCCCCCAAAAAATATAAAAATGGAGTGGCTTCTTCTTTCTATGCTCAATACCAGTATGTAGATGAGTGACTACTGTGCAATTGTGTTTATTTACTAAAACTGAGAACTACATTTGGCACTAGAAGGAGAACCAGGGAGACAGAGAAAATGAAACCAAAGCAAGAATGACAAACAACTGTATAAATTCCAATGGTCAAATTATTTATTAGGTAATTAATATTTCTTTCTTTTGGGGGCCAAATTAGAAAGAAATATTCCCGTGAACATGGACAGGCTCACTATAATCTCGCTAAATGTGAAAGGATTAAATACTCCTGAGAAGCGAAGGATGCTGCTTCATGACATGAAACGCCTGAATGCGGACATCGTCATGCTCCAAGAAACTCATTTTAGGGACAACAGTATACCCGTACTGAAAAATAGATTTTACCCCACAGTCTATCATTCCACATATACCAGGGCGAAGTCTCGAGGAGTCTCCATTTTGATCTCCGCAAGAGTGCCCTGGACAGCCACAGACACTGAAACCGATGACGAGGGCCGCCGTCTTTTCCTGCGGGGGACGATCGGGACAGAACGGGTCACATTGGCAAACCTGTATGCCCCGAACACTCACCAGGAAAGATGGCTAAAACGCACGATAGAACAACTTGCACACTTTGGAACTGGACAGTTAATTGTGGGAGGAGACCTGAACATAGCCCTGATACCCTCAGAGGACACCTCCACTGGAATGTCCTCGATGTCGAGGGAAGCACACCGCCACATCTCCGAGTCACTACACTCATTACAGCTTATAGACGTATGGCGGCTCTTCCACCCAGGGGAGAGGGACTATACGTTCTACTCAAAACCCCACAAATCGTATTCAAGAATAGACTATTTCTTAATCCCCCACAGACACCTACATGCGGTTAAAAACACCACCATTGAGTCGATAACGTGGTCTGACCACGCCCCGATCTCAATGACGTACGCACTCTCGGAGGCTTACGGGGCACAGAAGCGACCCTGGAGGCTGAACGAGAGTCTGTTGCAGGACGCAGACGTCTTGGCGGAAGTTGTTAGGGAGATCGGGCTCTACTTTCAAACAAATAGTACGGAGGATAGCGACCCTGCCATAGTTTGGGAGGCACATAAAGCGGTAATTCGCGGGCTACTAATTAAGCATGGGACAAGACTAAAAAGACAGAGGACAGAACAACTAACGACACTTCTTCAAAAACTACAGGACCTAGAGATGAGACACAAAAGAGCCCCCTCGGGAGATCTAGGTTTGGAGCTCGACGCAGTGCGCACACAGGTCACGGACCTGCTGCACTATAAGGCTAAGGCGGCACTACAGGTTTGCAAGCGGAGAATATACGAATCGGGGAACAAATGCGGAAAGATGCTAACGGGGGCTCTCCGTGCGCAAAACTTAGCGTCATATATACCACACGTTACCTCCACCAGGGGACACAAAAAGACGTTACCTCACCAGATATCTCAGGAGTTCAGATCCTTCTACCAGACACTATACAACATTCCCCCCCGACCTGTTGACCCTAACCGAACGGCAGACTACTTAACGTCCTCTCTAATGCCAACGTTGACAAGCGAAGCGCGGACTCTGCTGGAAGAACCGATTACGTTATCGGAACTCCAGATAGCACTGAAAACCGCCAAGGCGGGGAAAGCTCCGGGCCCGGATGGACTCACGTCTCCTTATTATAGGACCCTCTTCCCTGCCCTTGGTGAGCGAATGGTGTCATTATTTAACACCTTAGGCACGGGTAAATCACTTCATCATACTACGCTTCTGGCACACATAGCAGTAATCCCCAAAGACGGTAAGGACCCTGGACAATGTGCGAGCTACCGACCGATCTCCCTGCTAAACACCGATTTAAAACTCTTTACAAAAATCATCGCCACAAGACTGCAACAACACCTCCCTGACCTGATTCACTTAGACCAGGTGGGATTCGTCCCGACGAGAGAGGCAAGGGACAATACAATTAAGGTACTCAACTTGTTGCATGTTGCCAACACCACAAAAACACCGTGCGTTTTTGTAAGCACGGATGCCGAAAAAGCATTCGATCGAGTAAACTGGAAATTTATGTTCTCCACCCTAGAGCATATAGGCCTAGGCGAAAAAATGAGATGTTGGATCGCGGCGATATACTCCAACCCGACGGCGAGGGTAAGGGCGAATGGCGACCTCTCGGAACCATTTGCTATATCAAATGGGACCAGACAGGGCTGTCCACTATCGCCCCTCCTATTTGCGCTCTCGCTCGAGCCCTTTCTGAACCATGTTCGGCTGAACACGGATATTAGAGGGGTGGAGGTCGATAAAACACAATACAAAGTCTCGGCATACGCTGATGACTTACTGTTTTCCTTGTCGGAACCAATGGTCTCCATGCCCAAATTGATGGCAGAATTTGAACGCTACGGGGAACTGTCAAACCTTAAGATAAATTTGAGCAAATCGGTGGCGATGGGAGTGGGAATACCGCAAAAACATCTGTCCCGCCTTCAGAGTAAATTCCATTTGAAATGGACAGACGAGGCACTGACATATTTAGGTACTCGCATACCGTCCAAGCTATCGCAGGTTTATAAACTGAACTTCCCCCCATTGCTAAAGACCATCCAGGGCCTACTGACGAAGTGGACTAAAGGGCTGCACTCCTGGTTTGGGAGATGTAGCATACTGAAAATGACGATTTTGCCAAAATTCCTGTACCTCCTTCAAGCCCTCCCAATATCCATCCCAGCAGATTACTTTAAGCGAGTATACACGACTTTTAAAACATTCCTGTGGGCGGGGAAACATCCTAGGATACATAAGAAAATGATTTCCCTACCCAAGCGACTGGGGGGCATTGCAATGCCCGATGTCCGGGCCTACTACTACGCGGCACAGTTATGCCGACTAGTGGATTGGTGCCGTCATGGGGACGTCAAGCTCTGGCCGAGGCTGGAGCAGGCCCAATGTGATATCCCCTTACAGCGGGCTCCCTGGTGTTACTCCACCATGCGAGGGGCCATTGGGCGACACCCACTCATAGGAAACACCATCGCGATATGCACAAGACTTCTGACGAGGACAAATATGAGTTCTCGGACCTCCCCACTACGCCCGGTTCTGGGAAACCCATCCTTTGATCCAGGAATACGTGACGGGAAATTTAAGACCCTGAAGGCACTAGGCCTTTACCAGGCATCCCATTTCAGTGTGGGGGGTAGGTGGAAGACGAGAGAGGAATTAATGGACCCAGGGGGTATATACTGTTTGGACTTTCTAAGGGCTGAACAATTAAGCCACTTTCTTGGAACTCTGACGCCACCCTCCGCGACGGATCAACCTCTCACGTTACTAGAAGAATGGTGTACTGACACTGGGGTCCTGCCACATACCTTGTCCCTTGCACACGAGCTGGTAATTATGCCGCGGGAAGACTACCGCCTCCCGTGTTTCGCGAGATGGGAACGGGCGCTAGACTGTACATTCTCGGAAAAGAAGAGGGAAAAAATCCTTTTTCACACACACAAATCTTCCATATGCACCAAGGTGCAGGAGACTAATTACAAGATCCTAACTGGGTGGTATAGGACCCCTGACCTGCTGCACAAAATCTTCCCTGCGACGTCGGACAGATGTTGGCGGTGCATGGAAGATAAAGGCACACTGCTACACATCTTCTGGTCCTGTCCTCGACTCCGGAATTTCTGGAGCGAGGTCAGACGGATTACGCAACAGTTTACGAGCCGTGAGATCCCTGATGATCCAGCATTCTTCCTTCTCCACGCGACTGACGCCCCTGCGCGGGTGTACAAAAAATCAGTAGTTCGCCATCTGTTGGACGCAGCCAAGGCCTGCATTCCGATCCGATGGAAATCGCCTTCCCCGCCGACTATTGCCATGTGGATGCAGAGAGTAGGTGAAATCAATCGCATGGAGGATCTTATCCTAACAAGCCAGGATAGGCATGAGGCCTACACAGACACCTGGCGTGCATGGAATATCTTCTCATACTCCGATGAGGGGATGGCCCTTAGAGGAGAGAGGACCTAGACCTACACCCCGCGGTTATATGTTTAGTAGACCCACCACAAGAGGAACAGGAGGCGACACAGTAGTGCTGGCCCCCACTGGTGGCGAACAAGATGAGATGCCCGTGTTCACAACCCCCCCCTCCCCCCCTCTCCACAATACCCATACTCGCACCCCCCTCTACACTTCAGACTTTTCGCTTTCCCCATTCTATTTTCCCTTTTTTTTTTTTTTTTTTTTTTCTCTCTCCTTCTCTTTCTCAGGCTATATTTTCTAAGAGAGTGTCTGCTCTCTGTCTCTACCTATTCCTTTCTGTTTCTACATTCTATACATATCTGAAAAGTTAGGGAATCGGGCCCATAGGAACGTGACGACCAGTATGACCCTAGATGGGTGTGCCGAACCGCACATGTAAACGGAGGGGAAACAGGGAAAGAGGTTGGCACTGTCGTTAAACATGCAGACCTGTCCCCGTGCAGACAAGTGAATAGCTGTCCCCCTCGTTGTGCTGAACACTATTGGTTTACACTGACTACGTTGACTCATATTAGACTCTGTGTTAGGCACTTTGATGTATCGTTCTAATTATTATATAACTGATTGTATTGTTGCGGAGGATCCTGTGGACCCCCTTTTCCCTGTTTATAAATAAAAAATTTAAAAAAAAAAAAAAAAAAAAAAGAAAGAAATATTTTCTTTCATAGCAATGGCCCCCGACCCATGAAGTACTCAACATATTTGTCGCGTGCCTCACAAGCAGATTGGGGGGCCAAGCCAGCGCGACCAGTGTCCATGCCAGCAAAGGTATCTGAGGGTAGTCCTGCCTCAGCACCAATGTTGGCTAGGTACGTCTGGGAGTGCCTGTGTAAAAAATTGTGCAAAATGCAACAGGCAAAAACAATGGTGTTCAATTTATATTCCGCCAGGTGTATCGCTGTCAGGAACAGGCGGAACCGGCTGGCGAGTATCCCAAAGGAATTCTCGACTACCCTCCGAGCTCTGGCCAGCCAAAAATTGAAAACCCTCCTCTCCAGGGTGAGGGTCCTCTGGGGAAAAGGCCGCATTAGGTGAGGTCCAAGCCCGAAAGCTTCATCCGCGAGAAAAACAAAGAGGAATTCCCTCCAAATTGTCTTCATCCCGTGGCAGTTCCAGACCACCAGATTGTAGACGATTGGCAAACTCCGTCTGCGCGAACACTCCCCCATCAGACAGCCGACCGTTCTTCCCCATGTCCACATACAAAAATTCGTACTGTGCCGACACCACCGCCATCAACACAATACTATGAAAACCTTTGTAGTTAAAATAGTATGACCCCGAACTGGCACTATGCAGACGTGTTTCCCATCTATTGCCCCTCCGCAGTTCGGAAAATCACATCGCTGGGCAAATTGGGAAGCCACAGTCTGCCATGCCTGTGGCGTAGAGGGAAACTGTGGGGACCAACAAAAAATTATAATTAGAAATTTGCTAAATAAACATTGCAATCACAATTCAAAAAAGATCCTTGTGCCACATCATTATAACATTTACTAGCATTGGAGTGAGTATTACATGGCCAAAAATATAGGCCCACTTAAATCAGACTCCTCACCCCTCTGATGGGGCATTAAACATTTTTAGGGGGGGGGTTCTAGCTGAGCCCTAAAAATTCAAAACAGGTAGCACTATGCCTAAAAATATTACAAAAATTTAAAAATACAATAAGGGGGGGGGCAGAACTACAATGGAGCAGACAAAAATAAGGTTGAAAAAAAATAGGATAGGTGTGTTTGGCCCTAGGATAGCATGCTGGACAGGTTTAGTGAAGGGAAAGATGCATGTAGGACAAGAAAATAGCATGGAAAGCTTCAAACAAGCATGGGGACAAAAGGGAACATTCACAGCATAATACAATCATGGGAAGTTGGGAAATCTGCTAAAAAAATAAGATATTAGCATACATTCAAAAAACATAGATTGTGATGTTTAAAGGAGGAAGCTTACCTTAATATACTCCTCCTGCATGACTTGAACGATAGCAGAACACGTTTTCGGTATGATGATCCCAAGCGCCTGGGTAGAGATGCCTGTCGAGAACTTGAGGTCCTGCAGGCTCCTCCCAGTCGCCAGGAACCGCAACGTGGCAATAAGCCTCTGCTTGGCCATGATGGCTTGGAGCATCACAGTGTCCTGCCTCGTGATATAGGGGGACAGAAGATCCAATAGACGGTGGAAAACGGGGTCCGTCATACGGAGAAAGTTCCTGAAGTCATCAGGATTATTCTCCTGGATTTCCCTAGCAGAGGCATATGAGAAAATTGGTCACGCTGGCGCAACCAATTCTTGGCCCAGGAACTCCTCCTCCCTCTGGTCCTGGCCAAAGTCCTTGAGTTAGTATGAACTGCAGAAGCCAGCCCATACGCAGCACGAATTCTAGCAAAATCACGCTGCTCCATCATGGCTTCAAACCGGTCGGCTGGTCAGAACGCACTTCAAACAGAAAGCACCCCAAATCCAGCAAGACCTGTAAAGAACGCACTGCACACAGATACGAGCGGACAGGACGGCACTGCAAAGCAGAAACGACCCGAAAGCCAGCACTGAATGACAAATACGAACCCACAAGCACACACTGAACCCGAGAATACGATCTGAAAAGGCACGGAGACTGAAAAGCGCGAATTGGCTCTCACCAATCTTTCACTAACACGCGGTTACACGGAATTAGCAAAAGCGGACTCAAGGGCGGCGACGAAGGCTTTGGCCTACCCCTTTATAGTGACTTTGTACGTGGGTCACGTGTCCGCGTTCTGACCCGATCGGATTTTGGACTGACGGTGTGTACGCATATCAGACCGTCAGGCCACTTCAGCGGTGATCAGATGAAAACGGTCCGTCGAACCATTCTCATCGGTTTGGACCGACCGTGTGTACAAGGCCTAAGTGGTATGATGAGTATGGTCTTCTTATATCAAGTACTAGATTCATAAACAAAGAATTACTACTGAAACAACATGTAGAATCTTATACCATGGAAATTATCAAGGTTAAGGAAAACAAATTCCTACGCGATAGCAGTGCTTATGCAAACAACTTTGCATATAAGTGGACTTCATCCAACAATCAAAAGTTTTTCTAGGCCCCCAGGTAAAAAAAACAAGTAAACAAAATGATAATATGTCTAACCTGTCTTCTGCCTCCTCTCTTTCCTCTAGCCAGTCTACTGTGTATAGAGACTTGTCAGGCGATAGGATTCCAAAAAAACACAAAGGTAACTCAGATGCGGCCTCAACGGAGTCTCTGGGACACCAACTGGGCACTCCCTTGCCACGTTGGGCACAAAACTCTCATGTAAAACTCAACTCAAAACTCTCAACTCTTCTCTATTTCATCCATCTACCAGCGCACCCCGGGGTCCTTCAACTACTCTATCACATGCGATCGTATCCACTGCTTTATCCACTTTGATCACAGCACCACCCATGCAATTAGAAGCAATTACTAAGGTAAGCAACAACGATATTATAGTGTCACCCTCTGAGACATTTTTATCTGCAGAAACCAGGATTGCGCCCATTTTTTTAGTGAAGGAGTAAGTCCGAACTGTGAATCGGACACTAAAAATAAAAATATATATGACAGAGTTGACACCAGTTCAGAATTATCGATTGTCAATTTGTCTTCAGTGACCTTGGTGGAGGATGAGCTCCAGGTACTCAAACTGGGACTCACCTTCTGTCCGGATTCTAATTTAGACAAGTTTAATTTCATCAAAGACATACACCTGTTTGCCCGTAGATTAATGTATAAGGTTTTATTTGATAAACCCTTAGATATAACTAATACATCTCAAGTTGATTTAAATAATGAGATTGCTCAACGGTGTACTACCGTATAAAAAGTTAGTCTATTCTCACAGGGGCTGCCCGGCCAAATATGAAAAGATATGGGACAAATGGCTGAATTCAACCTTAACCTGTTCCTAAACATATAAGTATAGTCATTGCTGAATGTCATGCTCCCTCTTTCTGTATGGCCCATGCATTTATTTATTCTTTCTATTTTTTTTTATTATTTTGCTGTTTTGTATTGCACTACTGTCTGATTCTTATTGTACCGGAATGCTTATTGTCTACCATGTAAACTGTCGTTTTGCTCAATAAAAGCTTTTTGATGGAAAAAAAAATAATGAGATTGCTGAACATCAGGCTTTGACAGACCTGATAGAGCTTTGGGAGGAAGGCCACGCCACAGACAAGGCCGTTTTGGTTCCTCCACCGGCCCTATCGGTCGCTGGTGTGACTTTCCCCCCATTACAATCATTTAAGCCCAAATCTAGGAACTTTCCGCTTTTGAATACAAATCCGAACATCTGGGCTTTTGTCCAGCAAGTCTCTCAGAACATTGAGAAAATGAAATTGTAATCTTCTGTTGATTCCAACTTAACCCCAATCCAACTTGAAGCGATCAAATCACTGCAAAATAATCCACATATAATAATCAAACTCGCCGATAAGGGGGGCAACCTGGTTATCATGAATGTGGAACAGCATGCATCAATGTGCAGGAGGATTCTTGATAATTCTGATTGGTATAGACCTATTTCCAAAACGGTGCTTGAGAATTTCTATGTCAAGTACCGTGGTGTCATTTCAAGGGCCCTTTTTTCAAGGTACCATTGATAAGGACACATGGAAATATTTAAATACCAAGAATCCCTACAATTTATGCTTTACTGAAAACTCATAAATCTTTGATAGACCCACCAGGTCAACCTATTATTTCAGGATGTTCCAGTTTGACTGAAAATGCGAGTACATTAATATTTATCTCCCCATGTCACATCATTGAGTTCATATGTGAAGGACACCCTCGACCTATTAAAAACTATTGAAGGCATCACTCTTCCAACCAATACCTGGTTAGTAGCACTTGATATTGAAAGCTTATATTTCAATACCACATAAAAAAGGTTTAGAGGTCATTCGTAGCTTTTTAGTTGAAAGGGGTCCTTTGGCCTTGAAATACAATACCTTCATTTTGGACCTTTTGAGCTATATTCTTGAACACAATGGCCCGGATTCAGAAACATCTGCCTATCTTTAGGCGGGCGTAGCGTATCTCATATACGCTACGCCGCCGTAACTTTGAGAGGCAAGTCCTGTATTCAGAAAGAACTTGCGCCTAAAGTTACGGCGGCGTAGTGTATATTGGCCGGCGTAAAGATACGGCGGCGCAGATTTGAAATTACGGTGGCGTGTCTGGAGATACGCCGCCGTAAGTTGTATCTGAATCCGGGCCAATGTTTTTCTATTCGGATCCTCCCACTACCTCCAGGTACAGGGGGTTGCGATGGGGACTAAGTGTGCCCCATCGTATGCCAACCTGTACCTGGGGGGGTGGGAGAGGAACCTCTTTTCGAGAGACGACCTTGCCCCCTATTTGGACAAGGTCATCTCTTGGTATAGATACATCGATGATGTACTTTTATTCTGGACCGGCAGCGAGGTGCAACTCCACGAGTTTGTCTCGCTTATTTCTATTAATACATTTAACCTTAAATTCACAATGGATTACAGTCAGACCCACATTCATTTTTTGGATCTGTTTCCATCGATGAGGAAGAACAGATTAATTCATCCTTGTACAGAAAACCTACAGCAGGCAACACTGTGTTGCACGCCAGCAGTGCTCATCCGGAGCCTTTATTAAAAAGCATTCCTTACAGCCAATATCTACGTTTAAAACGAAACTGTAGTCGTGATGCAGATTTTCAAAAATCCTCACAAGACCTGTATCAGAGACTAAAATTAAGAGGATATAGTCACAACTGTCTTAAACGCGCTTATAACAGAGTCAAGATTCAAAAGAGAAGCTCTCTCATCTTTTCCTTGAAAGATCATAAAAAGACGGACACAGTAGTCCGTGCTATTACCCGATATTCTAATCAACACAAAGAAATGAGAGATATTCTCAAACAATTTTGGCCTATGCTATGTGCAGATTCCACAATGAAAAAAATATGTTAATTACGCTTCGTCGGGTGCCTTCACTTAAGGATCGTCTGGTACGTAGCCACTTCAATGTGGCCCCACCTACCAAAACTTCATTGAGGGGAGGCACCTCACCCAACGGCAATTGGCATCCCACCAAGACTTTGGTTACTTGCCAAACCACAGGAGTAATATACTTGGCTCAATGCATCTGTAGCAGCAGTAAGCAGTAAGCCTACATGTAGCTACTTATCATAAGTATGATCCTAATATAATCTCATTTATGACCCTGGACCACATCCCCAAGACTCAAGGGGAGGTAGTGTGGATTCAGCTTTGTTGCAACTTGAAGCTCGATGGATCTTTAATCTAAAGGCGACTCAATATTCAGGCTTCAATGAAAATCTAAGTTTCAAACCTTTTCTCTAAGATACTGTTAATCTCCATTTTTATCTTTAATACCTTGTCCAGTCATTCCCTATTCCCAGTCTTCGGCATTAGTGGGGCTACCCATGTTTAGGCTGTAATTCTCTCATTGTTTGTCTATTGGTTTATTTATTCATATACACTTTTGAGTACCCTTTTCCCCGTCCTTTCCCTTTCCCTTCCCCTCCTCCCTCCCCTCCCCCTTTTTACTTTATCTTGTTCATTGTTTGGATATTCTGGAATTACCAGGTGTTATTCACTTGGCATTGGTAACGTTTTTCCAATTGTTAAATTAATTATTCTAGTGTAGACTTAATTGTCACAGTGTTGATATGATATAAGTAGTAACAAACTGTTTACAATGTAAAACATGCTGCAATATATGATATAAGAAAAATCTTTGTATTTTCTGCCATACATGTTGTGGTTGGTCCAATTGTTCCTTACAGATTCAGCACCAGTGTCGGGCTTCTTTAATTGGTCAGAGAGCCAGGCTCTTGGATTTGCTGACTCCCTGTTGTCCCGCTGTCATTCGGCCCTTCTTTCACCTTTGGTGACGTGAATGTGTTTGCGCAATATCCAGGTCAGTCTCAAGGGCACCCGGGGAGTATGCCGTCCTCCAGGCATCTCCCTTTTATTCATCCACATCTGACTTTGTCCACAACCTAACATCGTTTTTGACTACTCATCAGTGCCCAGCAATTTATTTTTGGCCACCTTCCATCTGGCCCCACTTCAATTTGGGTATAATTTTCCATCCTCCTTACCCCTCTTTGGCTCGGGTGTTCCAAGGTGGCTCGGCGTTCCCCGCTTGCCATGGTTACCTGATGCTGACCAATGACGGCCATCATTCCGTCACCTTCACGCATGGCCTGATGGATCTTGTAGTCCGGCTCGGTGTCGGGAAGTGGCCAGCCACCTGTTGGGTTGTGATTTGCCTGCCTGGCGCCGCATGACGTCGGACGCCAGGTCAGGACTTCCTATAAATCAGCTCACACCGCACCAAGTGTGCAGAGAGCTGTGGGCTCTTGCTGTGACGGTGGGAGATCATATAAGATACAGATTTGCGGCAGGTATACCCCATTGACTTTAACTTTCTATAACTCTTTTCATTTTTTTTGCGACATTTATTATGTCTGTGTAAGAATCGATTCACCCTGTTCCTTTTGTTTCTTATCCTATATAAGCCTTAACAGCAATGCCATTACTGTAGGTATTGGCTAATCTGTGCCATTTAATACATTTCTGACTAGATATTTTGTAAACCATTTTTGGAAATGTTTCCATATATTATTGCCTTTATTGTCAATAAGCTTCTCAAGCTTTAACTATAACTTTTTCTGGTCCATTTTCTATGCATATTATAAAACATTTTCACCCTAATAATGGCTATATACCAGCAGATTTTTTATATACATTTTTTTGCTTTTTTTATACAAAATTCTTTTTCAATTATCATGTTTTATTTCCCATTCATCACTTTTTTCATACTTCTTTTTTTATATTTTACTTTTTATTTCCTATTGCTTTATTTGCCCCCCAAGTAGGTAAGGGGCATCTAATTAATAATTAAACTCCAACTTTTTTCTTTTAGTATATGCGAAAACGATTTCTTTCTCGTTCTCGGCGTCCCAAGGACGATGAAGGTTTAGAAACGTATCAACTGCTTCTTTGCCTCATCATTTTTTTTATTGTATCTTTTCATGTAAGCAATCTTTTTTGAGACATTGTTCCAAAGACTGTATATATGGCTCCTGATGGGAACTATTCATATATTAATAGATACTGTTATAAGGTTTTCTTTCCTTCTGCTTCCGCTTTCTCTCCATCCTTTTGATTTTATCTTTTTCAGATAACAATTTTCTTTTTATCCTAACATCCTAATCTGCCACTTTACGCATTAACCTTATAGAGCGTCCTGTTGGGACCCACCTTGGAATTTCCCTTGATTCCATCCGAGGGTCTGCGCACGCCAGCCCACGCCCTTGAGGGTCGTTAGGTGTCGATTTCTACGGGCACCTGTAGATAAGCACAACTTCGCTGTTTCTTTAGAATCAAAAAATGAAATTGGGAATAGAAAGGGAAGAGTAAAGAAGACTCGGGCAAAAAAAGAAAAAGGAAAAAAAAGGGGGGGAGAAGGAGAAAGAACGAAGTAGAAAAATTATTAATACAAAAGGATAGCACTCAAATGGGCCACATCTGTGAATATAGTAAAGGGGAAACAACAACTACAAGTAGACATTGATGGTCAGACTTTCAGGCCAAGGAAGTATATTAAAAAATAAATTTTAATAACATATTAAATTACAAAGAATAATAGAACAATATAATTTACAACAAATGACCACTGTATGCACAATCCTCAGAAGTCTCCAACGCACGTTTCGCCGTGGGGCTTCTTCAGGACGATAACGAGGATTACGTGAGTGACAGAGAACAGAAAGTTATCTGCAATGATACAGTGTAATAGATTAGTGACATAAAATTGTGTATATAAGAAATTAAATAAAGATAAAACAAATGAACATTGTAGTGTATATTTACATGACAGATGGTCCTCCAACGGATGCATCCATAAGACATATACGGCAAAAAAGGGGTCACAAGATCATTAAAGAACTTGTCCAAAAGTTTCCATAGACAAAGATCTAATCAGCAAAAAATGAAGAACGATTATTATTGTATGGTACTGGCTGCTCCCAAAATTAAACAGAAAAGCCGCAGATGGAAGAGAAAGGAGGGATGGAGAAAAAAGGAAGAGAAAAGAAAAGAAAAAGAAAAGAAAAAAGGGAAAGAAAGAAAGAATAAGGCACGAAAAGTAGATACCAAAAATGTATGTATAATAAATACAAATGCAACAAGGGACCTGTCCTTAAGGCCCCGTACACACGACCGAACATGTCTGCTGAAACTGGTCCGCGGACCAGTTTCAGCAGACATGTTTGGCCGTGTGTAGGCCCGAGCGGACCATTTTCGGGAGGATCGGACAGGTTTCCAGCGGACAATTGTTTCCTGGACTTGCTTTTAAACAGTCCGCTGGAAACCTGTCCGCCCGGACATGTATGGTCGTCTGTACAGACCTACCGTACATGTCAGGCCGCCCACCATCCCTCGCATGCGTCGAATGACTTTGACGCATGCGTGGAAGCATTTAAAAGTCAGGCCCGCCCACGTCGCCGCGTCATTGTCGCGGCGACACCGCGGACACGCCCCGCGTATTGTTTACGCGCGGACTTCTGTTCGATGGTGTGTACAGCCATCTAACAGAAGTCCCCGGGCAGACATGTCCGATGAAAACTGTCCGCAGACCGGTTTCATCGGACATGTCTGCTCGTGAGTACAAGGCCTAATAGATAGGAGAGCCTCCCATTCAGAAGAGATGGTGAAACAAGCAGTGCTTTCTTCAGTAAGATTTGGTTGTGAATCTCTCCTGCAAGATTTGTTTTTCTGCCGCTCGGATTCTACCGACTCCCGGGGATTAAAGTTTGACATATTGGAACGTTTCCCATCAACACCACCTTTTCCTAGGAGTTCGTGCATGCCTGATCGACATACCGTCGCTGACGTGTATGTCCACATATTCTGGTAAGAGTATCCATTTATTTATCTTTTTGGATATCACTGTGAATCGTTGCTGAGGCTTTCACCATCCACACTGATTGTCTGATCGGCATACCAGAGAGGACATTCTTACATCAGTTCTTTTTGAGTGGCCGTTTTGTTTTTTCTTCATAAGAATTTCCGACCAATTCCATCTTTCAAAGACTGTACATATCGGTCCGATATCGGATTGCTATATATATACATTTTTTGCTTGGACTTTGTGATTGGTTCACCCCATTTGTTATCACCTACAGGTGTCACATCACCCACTTTAGTGTGTTGCACACATTTCCTACAGGAACTCCACCTCCTAGTGGCTTTCCATTGTTTCAGTTATATTATATTTTTTTTCCCTTTTTTTCACTCACCATATCATCTGGTGAGTGTCTCCTGGGTCCAATTCCATTTGAATTGTTTCATCGAATTGTACTACTTACCGTATTGTTTGAATCCCTTCACTCAATATTTAGCGCTGCACTTTTTCTTTCTCACCTAATAGATAGAATAGTCACCTTGAAATGACCAAAAGGTCAAAACATAGACCGCAGGCTTGAAAACGGGCGCCACAGGAGGAATTACACATCAATTATGCTAAAATATAAAGATATACATAGAATTATCCTAAAGAGCCATTTTATGAAGGGGCAAAGAGTGGGACCCAAGTGGTATATAACAAGGTATAGCAAAAAATTACCTATTTTAAAAGGCTTACATAAAGCAGAAAAAGATTTAAAAATAGCAATCCTGGGAACTGGTGTAGCTGTAGCACGGACGGACGTCACTTCCGGTCACGTGGGTACCTAATTCCTTACATGTATCGTCACGTGACTTCATCAGAGGAGTATAATTGGTGGGGAGCTACACATCTATATATATTGAAGGGAGAGTGTCACAGGCAGCTAAATATATTATATATTTGTATATAAATTTTAAACATATTTATATATATATATATATATATATATATATATATATATATATATATATATATATATATATATATATATATATATTTAATATATTATATATTTTTTTATAGGATATTGAATGTAATAAACTATTAAGATAGATCGAGGCCAATTCCGGTTCACGATTATATAATTTTATATCTAGCTCTCCCTTCATCCACTCTATTATTTCACTATTTAGGCTGTCTTTCCTATTTCAGCCGCTAGGATAACATTCCTTCCAACATTATGGCCACCCACCGGGAGAGTGACAAATCATCAGACACATTGAACTGTTTCCCACCAACAAGATGGCCGCCGTGGCACTAGCGACATATTTTCCAAAATAGCCGGTGATTGACTTCCTGTTTCTTCCATATATATAGATGTGTAGCTCCCCACCAATTATACTCCTCTGATGAAGTCACGTGACGTGACGATACATGTAAGGAATTAGGTACCCACGTGACCGGAAGTGACGTCCGTCCATGCTACAGCTACACCAGATCCTAGGATTGCTATTTTTAAATATTTTTCTGCTTTATGTAAGCCTTTTAAAATAAATATTTTTGGCAAAACGTACTTCACGATTTGGAACCTTTACTTTCTTTCCTGGATTGGACCTGTGGACGCTTGGGATTTGTTTGGAGGCATCCATTTTTGTGAAGACCAGCCTGGTTCACAACAGATGCCCATACAAGCTGACACGCCGTTCGGAGAGGACAACTTTACACCGCTCTGAGCTACTGCCCTGTTGGGTTAAGGTAAGCGCTCTGTGAGCCCAGTATCAGGAAGGAAGAAGATTATCCATTATAGTAATCATTTTGAGCATATGAAGTACACCGGTTTATGAACTTTACCTCAATGAATTGTTTCTTGCTTATATGTCATTGGATTCCATAAGCATCATCTCTCATTCATTAGTACTTGAACTTTATTGTTACATCAGCACTTTATTAGCACTGTGCACATTAGCACATATTAGGCAGGATTGCCTATTCAGCACATTCCATTTTTTGCTACAGCATTTATTTTGTTTATATTCTTTGATTCGTTGTCATTATTTTGGTTCGCTGGCATTTATTCTTGATTATTCAGCACCTTTATCACCACATATATCAATATTTTTATTATTTATTTATTTATATGGCATTTATCACTCTCTAATTAGTTTAGTATATTATATTTAATTTATTTGCGCTCATCACTTCCCTTTATTTATATCTTACACAGTGAGTTGTCTCCACTTTAGATTGAGCTGCATTTACTTGCTCACACTTATTAGTATATTCATCCAATTCACTTTGACCAGCGCACAAGACCACCATCCATTCACCAATCTTTGATATATACCACCAATATATATCTACCCACCACCAACCAACCCTTTAGGAACCCCATACCCCTGCCAATACCACCTGAAACGAAAAAAGACACATAAAAAACACATACCCATACCAGACAGACTTCCACTAGGGAGGGAGGGAGGGAAAAACAATCTGTGTGTTACCCCTTCCTGTCCTTGGCGCCGAATGCCTAGCTCCGCCCCCCTCTACACTTATAGAGAGCTGCCTTGTGTAGCCAGCCCCACCCCCTTAACAAATGCTGACCCACCTCACATCCTCTTCCTGGAGCAACCTCCTCAGCGTTCCCCCAGTCATGCGGCCCCTCTGCCTAGGTTCCCTTTACGCCGGGGCATTCTTTTCCATCCTAAACCACTAGAAATTGCAGAAAGATTTCGCTTCTATCAGAGGCAGCAGCAGACAGGTGAAGAGATTAAAGCTTATGTGCTCGCCCTTCGCAGACTAGCCTCTACCTGTTCTTTTGGGGAGTACCTACCTTCTGCACTGAGAGATAAGTTTGTTATGGGACTGAATTGTGAGTCGACCCAAAAGAGACTGTTGACAGAGAAAGACCTTACCCTTACAAAGGCAATTGAGATAGCTTCAGTAATGGAAATGGCTGTGAAAGATACAGAGGAATTGCACTTCCAGAGCAGAAAGGAAGAGGTGAAGCAGGAAGTTTTCAGAACAGCAGTCAAGCCAACTGCTGCAAACTGGAAATACAGACCCCCACCAGGCCAGGAGTCAGCTTGCTACCGTTGTGGGAATACAGACCATGATTACAAAGTCTGCCGGTTTAGGGATCAAACCTGTCATAATTGCGGTAGGACCGGCCATCTGAAACGAGTTTACCGTAGCAAGAAGGTGCGAGATAAACAACCTCTGAAACCCAAGACAAAGACATATATGGTGGGAAGATATACATCATCATCTGAGTCAGAGGATGAGGAAGTGCTCCACAGATTAGACAT